>NC_051163.1:16693499-16797307 GCF_013339745.2 Dermacentor silvarum
TTGTAAACCTATACGGACTCGCGCACCCCACCACTTTACTGCCAATTATTGCAGCACAAAATACAGCGCTTCGAGCTATTCTCTTCCTAAAAAGAACGGACTTAAATCACATTCGCCTAACAATATACTACCCGTGAAACATTGCACTGATTACTATGTTCTCGTTTTGTTTTACAAAATTATGCACAAATTACTCTATGTCCTGTAAAAATGAAGGAAAATACCACACTCATTACGATCAGTCACCTCGAAAACGCAAACCGTTTCAAATTGTCGCACTAATTATGGATCATGTACATTCTCGCATGCCGCATAGCAGCTCTGGAATAAATTACTAACAGATCTAACGGCACAACAATCATTTATCAGCTACAAAACTAACCTTCGCTTTTATGCTCGCGTAACTTCCTTAATAAGTTTGTACCATATTTGTACTGTCTCGGATAGTTTTTTCTCACGCGCTCTAGTGTTTATATAACAGCATACAATATAGCCCCCCCCCCCCTCCCCCTCACAGCTTCTACGCGTTATAGGGCCCAATCTTTATATCATACCCAATGTACGTATCTTATCAATAAAGCACTTGAGCTTGACTAATTAACAATTCACTAATTAAGATTACTTGATTACTTGTTAAGGTTGAACTTAACAATTAAGTTTAATTACCTTATGGCCCATATTGCAATTTACAAACTCTAGCCGGGGAGTTCACGAGGCGGATCCACTTGAAACCAATTCTCAGGATGACACCAGTTTCGAGATATTAATTGCCGAACTTTGCGGAGCAATGTACTGGCGTTCCAATTACTTTCTTAAAACTTAGTTTTATGCACTGAAGCACGAAAGGAACCGGAACGCCAATGCATTTCTCCGCAAAGTTCGGGAATTAATATCTCGAAACTGGTGTCATCCTGAGAATTGGTTTCAAGTGGATCCGCCTCGCGAACTCCGCGGCTACAATTTGTAAATTGCAATACTGGCTATCAAGAGATAAGTTGATAGTTTATTAGTGAATTTGTTAATTATTCTACTATGCATTTCAATTTTTTGTGCAAGTAACGTCCGCCTCTTCAAGTAGACAAGTAGAATTGTGCTACCTGCCGCAGGCAACCTTTAAAAATTTTTGAAGGCGTTCGCTGAAACACCCTGTATTTATACCGAGGTTAAGAGTTCCAAAAAATTACAAAGAATTTGATACAGCTTTCCAGCTCAGAAATGTTATCGATTAACTAAGGGCAAATTATGGCAGACAACCTTAGCTTCTACATCTCTGCTTTCTGGAATGATAGCCATCTTGAAACTCAAATTCAGCAAGCGGAGCCCCCGATACATTTGAGAAAGCTACGTTAGAGATTTGTGAAGGGACCAACCTTCCTCTTAATTTTTCTTCAAGGCTTAGGTAACACAAAGATCGGCGATCTTTTTTGATGCCAGGCTATTTTTGTTGTGTACCTAAAATTACGCTAGAACGGTTAGTCGGTTTTCCTTGTCTAATTGCTTACAATATGTTAAGTTGTTGAGGTATGCGATGTCTTGAACTCTGTTTCCCTCATGAGAAATGCGTCTTCTGCTGATTTGTTAGTTCATTGCTAGAGTGCACCAAAATTTACATTCCATTTACTTTCATTTTAGTGACAACAGTATGTTACCACTGTCGCTCGGGTGTACAAAATATCGAGGACAGGGACTCAGTCAGATAAAGACAAGCATGTTTAGTACCTGGTTTTCCTCGATTGCTTTTCCCCTTTGTCGTACAGTCTGTTTCACACTTAGGGGAATCTCATCATTCATCGCTCTTTTTATCGCCTCCCCCCTTCCCCAGTGTAGAGTAGCAGGCCAGAGCAAACTAACGCTCAAGCCGACCTCTCTGCCTTTCTTCAAATAAACCTCTCTAGGGGAATCTCGGAGCGCATTGCATCGCGATGCGGCGAGCGCTGGAGTCGGGTACCGGAAGGAGCTCGCGCAGGCGCAGACGCTCGAGACGCGTTATCTTGCGTCGAGCTGTCGACGCGGTTCAAGATCTCCAGCGCTCGCCGCATCGCGATGCAATGCGCTCCGAGATTTCCCCTAAGTGTGAAACAGACTGGACATCTGCTTTCCAAATGAGTATAAAACGAATATTTGTAACTAGAAGCGAAGATTACACTGAAAAACTGGAAATGCAACCACGAGGCGCATCTTTAACCACTCGAGGACAGCCGTAGTACAAGTCATGGGTACGGAGTACTTACACGTAGTGGTGCAAGGCGATGAGCAGTCTTGTCTGCCAGCAAGACCGCACACGGGTGGCGAGGTAGCGCGGTCGGCCACGGTTACAAGTGGTGCTCAGGGCCATCTCCTGTATGGGGACGTTGGGAGGATGGCAAACGTGGAGCAGCACACTGGATATCCTTCCTACTCGTGGGCCGCATCCGAAAGCAGAGGTCAAGATTCTGAAACAATAAGGCATGGACGCAGTAACGTTAAGTACCGGGCGAGTTGGTACCTATTGAACAAGGAATTAAACCAGTTAACTAGACGCACACGCAGAGCAAATAGCACAGGACGATGCTGGTGAAAAAGTATGGTGCCAGGGTCTGCGCATGCGTGGTCTCCCTAGCACGGTCGTCTCGCTCCCTAGTGCATCTAAATAGCCTTGCTCCAAAAGAACAGAGTTGGCTGCCTTTTAGCGTTGTCTCAGGGGAGCCGTGTGAATGCGGTCTCAAACGCTGCTAGCGCGCGTGTGTGCACGCGATGGAGCATTAGCGCTCGTGCGTGCGCGTTAATGGGCATCGGCGCCTTTTAAAGCGAGATGCTTAACTGGCTCAGTCGCGGAATGTGGCCATCGTCCACAACACTTGCTGTGGCAAAAATCAGAAAGCGGCTTACTACACCTCTACAGTTCAATACAGCATGTAAAAGTAAGTTAAGCACCAAGTAGCTAACAATAATTGAGTAATTCAAGAGTCCCAATAACTAATCAAAATTAATTAGGGTAATTAACAAGATCAATACACAAGCATGATTCGACACGTTTATTAAAGCGTGCTAAAGTTAATT
This sequence comes from Dermacentor silvarum, assembly GCF_013339745.2. NCBI lineage: Eukaryota > Metazoa > Arthropoda > Arachnida > Ixodida > Ixodidae > Dermacentor > Dermacentor silvarum. Next base: position 16,696,539 of record NC_051163.1, read on the forward strand.
ACTAGGAATTACGATTAATTAAAGGTCATTAAGGGTTGCCAACAGTAATAGAGTACTTATCAATTCGAGACTCCGTGATAAGACTGGTCACGCCGAATTAAGACTAGAGTTCCAAAAGGCAGTACATACTAATAAGAATCAAGTAAAGATTCCGTCATAGCAACCTAGCAAGACAATTAAACCGAATTACGACCAAATAAGAGTTAATTAAACATAAGCAAACAATCGCAAATGATATGGCATCAACGCATTAAAGCTTTCGTCATCTAAGTAGTCTTAGCAATCGATGTGGGACCCCCACTGAACGTTTTTTTTTTTTTTCAGACGCATTTAACTTAAACTTACAGCTGAACACACCGTATTAGCAACGTATCACCACACTGAACGAAAAATTGAATGTTTGCGCCAACCAACGCAGACACGCGATGAAATGTTAGAGTACTCCCCTAAAACTGCAGCGAAGCGGCCAGATGTAAATAGCACACTATGCGATGTTCATTGTTACTGCAAAGCATTGAAGGGACCTTTATTATAGTGCCGCATGCACAAAATTAATTCTTGTGCATGAAATTGTAGTGTTGGAATGCGCCGTCTAATATTTTGAAAACTTACTGCACGCAGTCATCCTTTTTAAAGGACCCGTCGTGTTACAGTCAAAGTTCTGATCCTTATTCCCAAGTAGTAAATGCGGCTCGGTAATATAATTGCATAATAACTAAAATACATAGCGGAACACGAATAATCCGGTTAAAAAGCGCGCTATACAGCGATTTTATGGGCGAGTCGTGGTGCTAGCCCACATGAAAGATAAGCTACGAATTCATTTTTTTAGGCGAAATAATTTACTCAGATATACAAGACATTAGGTACAATTAAAAGTAGAGCATGGTGAACTCAACGGTCACCGCTCAGCTATAAACGCTCATGGAGTCTATCCACACAAGCTATCAAGAAAGCATGACTATCTCTTAGAATGAATGCAGATTCCGACGAGAATACGCCACAACGATTACGCGTGCGTTTAGAGATTACGCTGCATAGCGCGCGAGCATGCTGTAGCTCACATTGCGCGTCTTTCGGGCACTGGAAGCAGGTGTATACCCGTGCTACGCGAAGTGTTAAATTAATTGACTGGTATTCTTTCATTTAGTATTTTAAATGCACCGGCCGCATCTCGGCCAGTCCCCCGTTCTGGGAATGCGCCGTTGCACCACCCACTTCAAGGCCAATCCCTCATTACGGATATTTGCCACAATAATGCGCAGGTATGTTTAAAATAGTGGGTCTGGCATATAAAGCGCCGTAACTCATTTAAAGTAACAATTATGCAAGCAGAGCCAGTTGTGAGACTGACTACGCCAACCTTCTCGCAGGCTATTAACGATGTAGTACAAGCGACATTACTAGGACACGTCTTGCTGTGTCCTGTGCCCAAAGTAGACAGAGATACGCAAGGTAACGTTTAAACACGAACTCGCCACCCTCGTATCGCACTAAACGCTCAAGAAAGTAAACATCGCCGCAAATTATCGTCAAAGCAAACAGCACCGAATGCTTCGCTTACATCGATACCGATAGTGCGCGGGATCCGCATATTTTTTTCTTCGTTTTCATATTTTTCATGTACTACCGCGCTCGGTAGGAGCAACAGAATGAAGGCGCGTGGCAAAGCGGCCGAGCGTTGTAGGTCTTACTGAGCGCGAAAGTGCCTGCAGTATGCCCACCAGCTATCCTCCCAGTCGATAGCGGCAGTATTGTAAATAATTATAATAATAGGATATAGGGGTAGTACGAATAGTGCGCAAGTGATATTTACCAGTAGAAGCAGGGCTCCAAACCAAGTCCCGTCTGCCAGCAGGACGCCATGGGTGGTAGAATGCAATGGAGCCAAAGCGGCCATCCACGGTACGAGTGGTGCTCAGGGCCATCTCCTGTATGGGGACGTTGGGAGGATGGCAAACGTGGAGCAGCACACTGGATATCCTTCCTATTCGTGGGCCGCAATCGAAAGCAAACGTTGGGACCCTGGAACGACAACGAGGCTTATTTCTTAACCACTCCAGGATGTAGCTCGTCTAGTAGGAGTCGTCAGTACGTGGTACTTACCCGTAGTAGTGCACGGCGATGACCCTGGTCTCGCCTGCCAGCAAGACCACACCGACGAGGGAACACGGTAGGCCGCGGTACGAGTGATGCTCTGAAAGACAGCGAGGACAGTAAGTACACACTGAGAAAACGAACAGCAACAACGGCAACGAAACGGCCCGCTTACTGTCGCTGCTGCCCGGCCGAGCTCCGACGAGGACCGCAGGCGACGTCCGGCGTCGAGGGCTGCATTAAGCAGGATTAGTAGCTAAAAGCTGGCGAGGTAATTCCGAGTGCTCCCCGATTCCACATTTCGCTCGATAGCACTGACGCGCCCGGGCTACCTTGTCACGAAATAGTGGTCGGGTCGCAGTGCAATTCGGAACGGGTCCATGTCCTTGCCGCAGTCGAAAAGAGGACGCTATCAGCTAGCCTGCCTAGTGTGAGCTAAGCTGTGTGTCCGCTAAGCCTGAAGCTACACGCGCCGCCACCCCGAACACGGTGGCCCGTCCTCTTCGATTCCGGCACGGGGGAGACCCATGTGGTCGCAGCCATGCCCACGAAACTCTCGGGCTTACAGTTAAGCAACAAAACTAACTTTACGTAATTTTCAAACGTAGCTATACAATGCTAGCGAGCGCTAACTAGTGGAACTCGACAGTTAACTTCGCTAAGGCGTGCGCCACCCTCGCCAGCTTGGGGACCATCTATAGGACTTAGCTCGTGAGCGCTGACGACGCTCGACGTCTGGAAGCTCGCCGTGACGACGCTCGCCGTGAAGGGTTGCTGCGCAGGTCCTCCGTTAACAGCCACGGTCGGAGTTGCTCCTCCACAGTTCATGGTCCAGGCGTCGCCGACGAATGGGAACGCGCACACACAAAAGGACAAGTACTCGGCAGGCACGACTTGCGACTTATACGCTGCGCCGGCTTAACCGGGATGCCCCAAGGGCTGAAATGCCAGCTGGCCGTCGCATACATTCCGGGAGCTCGAAAGGAGTGCGACGAATTGCCGAGAAGGAGGCAACAAAGTCTCTCGAAGCGTGCCTCACATTTTGCAGGCCCGGGGGGTGTAAGCCATAGTTCTTCCAAAGTCTGGCCCGAGTTCGTCAAGCGCTGCCACCGTTAGCGCGTAATTAGGACCAGCAGGACCGCGGGGTACGGTACGACGCAGAGGGCAGCCTACACGAGGCCCATCGAAGTCGACAGAAAAATGCAAAATGGCGGCCCAAGCATCCGGATGTTCGTTATATGAACACGACAACCACGATGCTAAGCACTTTGGCGCATGCGTTGATACACCCGGCCATTTCTTCTCTTCTCTCATTGGTCTTTTATCGAACTACGTCACTGGCTCGCTAGCGGCCGCGCCACCGTTATCACCGCGCTCGGCGCGACTGGTGATGGTGAAGTCAAACGAACAAATAAAATGAAATGAAATGAAAAAAAAAAAAAAGAAACCGTAACTGGCATATACAGTTGCCGAACTCGGAATGTTCTAGAAGCTTCCACATGCTTCCACTGTGCTCTTGGACAGCAATCGCGTTAGCGCTATCGCCGTCGTTTTATCGATATGAAACTCGCCGACCGAATCTTCGCGGTTCCGTGGCCGCCTTCGCATTCGCGTTGGGCTCCGGCCGCGAGCATGAATGACTTGCAACTTACGAGCGCGCGTCGCAACAAGTTTCGAGTTCGCTGCGCACGTCGTCGCCTGCTTCTTGCCGCACCGTTTCTCTTGAAACAAAAATTAAATTTCTAGGCGTTTGCGTGCTGGAACACGCCGTAGCAAGAGGCTCCGGATTAATTTAGACCACCTAGGGGTTCTTTAACACGCATCTACATCTAAGTACACGAGACTGTTTTTGCATTTCGGCCGTTATAAAAGCGGCTGCATGCCACAGTCGTGATCGAACCGTTGATCCTGGAGCTCAGAAGCCGAAGCCCACAGTCACTTGGCTACGGCACTGGATTGCTTCGAACTGCCATAGTGACACGGGTTTGCCGGCCATTAAAGACATCCGTATTCCGATCGTTTCGATCTCTGTATGACTTGCGCCAATTGAGCTTATTTTTTTTCGGATGTTGGTGTCCTAAAACGCTAGCATGCTGTATTTGATATAGCAACACAATAGAAAGGCGAAAAACGAAGATAGTTAATCGAAAGCTGTTCTTCCCATACACTGGATGACTCGGCGAAAAGACATCGCAAGAGATTTCGGACGAGATAGGTCTCACGCACGAAGATTTCATAACCACAAGAATCACCATGACGAAATATTCAATAAAGCACCTAATCACAATTAACACTTTTAAGTACACTTCTAATTCCTCGTTCAAAACTTTCTTTACCAAAGATTAATGCATCTGATCCCACCGCCTGCTTCCTTCGCGTTGGTCTGGCTGATGGTGGGCTTAATTTTGTTTTCTTCTGAATTTTTTCGTAGTTTGATTTAAATATTATTTTGTTCTTGCTTTGCGCGGCGACCTCTCGGCAGTGGCCTCATTGAGCTATGGCGTTCTCGTGCTCAAGACGAGGTCGTCGGTTCGATGCCTACGGCCAACGAAGGCGGCTGCTTAGCATGGGAGCCAAATTTAGGGCAGGGTGAAACAGCCTTTCATTTTAGGTTCAAAACTGCACGCCTGATAGTAAGAATGCAGGTAAGGAAGTAGCTGCGTGTCTAATCAACAAAACATTTCTAGCCATGACAATTGTCCACGCACTTATGTTTTTTTTTTTTTCATACAGTTCCGAAATGCGAAGAGACAGCTTTACATGTCTACTAACAAAACAATTAAAGGCATGTGCAATTATCATTGAATAGGGCAGAGTCGTCCAGAAAAAAGAAATGTCCACGCATTCTTTTTCCTTTTATTTCTTCTATTTGTATACAACACTGAGACGCCATGAGACACGTGCATCTACAAGGGCATCCACATCTCAGAGGTGTGCGAGGACCGCAAGTTTGAATTCTCGCTTTCCCAAGAGAAACATGCCGTGGGAACCGCGTAATATCACTCTTTAATCGCGTGTCACCTCAGATAAGCGCTGCGATAATCCGGACCGCAGACGAAACGACGTGGAAGAACTCGTCTGCTCCGCCGAGCAGAAGGCAATTCCGACTCAAGTGATATTGTTTACTTCTTCGTTCCGAGTATCCAACGGGCATTTTTTTGACGGGAAGCACTAACTCGGTACTTTCACGACGCTCTGCTACCGTGGCAAGAGATACCTGCGTTGGCTAAGTGCAAACGCACTCGAAAAAAGAAACATGAACAAGGACGAAAACAACTAGAGAACAGTGCAAGCGTCTGTACTCCATACCTGGGCAAACAGAAGTGCGCAGCGTTACGGAAGCTACGAAGCACACTGAGATACAATTCGCGCTTGCTGGAGCGCCGTGGAACATTCTGCGCCGCTTGCTAACTGCGCTTAACTACACCCGTTAGTGTATATGTAGACTTTGGAGCCATTTATACTTAAATATATTCGTCCAGCTTACCTTTAATCTGGTACAAAACATTACCATAAGGCGGGCGCTCGTTTTGCAGTGTCGTCTGCTTACGCTGCTTTAAGCAGCAGACGACACTGGTCACGATCGTAAGAATCCAGAGCAGTTGCGCTGACGCTCGCATCGTTAACTGATACCGTGTCTGGTCAGAGCGGCACTGCACAGATTTATTCCGAGTGAGACCCATCCGCACAGGATGCACGAGCAGATGATAGCAACGCCCCGTAAGTGGGAAAGGGGATAAAAATAAAACGAAATAACAACCTCGAGACAAACCACCCCGTCGCATTAGACACGTCTTACAACCGACCGACGCGGTTCGAGAAGCTCACGAAAGAGGACAGAACTGCGAGACTTCGCCTCGGGGAATTTCACAGAGAGCGGAAGAGGCCGCTGTACAAGGTGAACGAAATCAACAGACAAACGACACTTCGTTTGTGAAAGGCCGGGCCCGTATACATTTAGGGCTTCCGTTTCCTGGGATGAATGAATGTAAGGAGGTGTACTCCAAGACCCTTCCGCGACCGTGCATTTCTCGACCAGCTTTATTTATTTATTTCCTTTCTTTAACGTATTTTCCTATAAAGCCTAGCTCTTTCCCATCTCTGCAGTCGTGTACGTATTGCCGTAGGCACGTCGTAAGTACCGCACAGCCGTCGTGACTAACTTCTTCTCACAGGTCTTATTACATTCCTTCCAAGGTTGAACACCCCTTACCCCTCCCCTCGAAACCGCCTTCCATCGCTTGCCCCCATTTCGAATGCGGATCATGCAGAATAGCATCCTCCTATGCGAGGAGGCACTGCTTTCTTTCAATTTGAACCGGGAACGTGACCGCTGTGTTGGAGCTGGGGAAAAAATTATACGTTTCATCGCCAATTTATGACAAATCACAAATTTTATTGGTCGGCCAATTCTGGAAAGGAAAGTCAACACAGAAAAATATTGGGCAGAATCGATTTACCGTAGGATGATTGTCAATGTCAATCGATAGCTTCCCATTATGCCAACTGAGATATGCTGCTGAGAACTATTTCCTCTGGGTAAGAGAAGCCGATCTCGAAGGCTAGGCTTCTGCAGGTTGCGTGCGAGGGAAGTACTTGCAGAGCCGGAAATTCTGGGCCTTTTTCGATTTCTCATTCCAGACTGTCCAGGGGCTCTAATATGGACATTCCGCCATTTTCTTCGAGGCGTGACGTAGGACGCGACGCTTACAAAATGGCGCTGATGGCCTCGATTTACTCTCGTAACGTGACGCAAGTTTGACGTTTCGCCTAACGGAAATGAAGGCACTGAACCTAACTTTCATGATACAGAAAAACAGTTTTCCCGCTCAGTAAAAATAAGGCAGCTGGCTCAAAGCGTACGATTATTCCGTCCAAAACGCTTTCTCGCTTCCCTCGTCTGCTGCGTACAAGCCATCGTGTCTTTCTTTGGGTATGATGCGTGTCCCACGGGAAACTGAATGAGTCATCTTATATTGGCGCCCACGCGCTTGTTTTCTACCTTGAGACAACATACGGGACCTGCCAGTGGTGATGAGCACACGCTCTAGGCCGCGTTATCGCTATCTCGTGAAACGCAAGTGACTCAGCCCGACTCGTCTGGCAGAGAAGCGGCCGAATATCATCGATGCGTTGTGCGCGCCACAGGTATCCGCTTGCGCGACGCAAGCGCCGGCGCTGCCGTCTCTTGTTCACTTCGCTGTTTACCCGCACCGCGTGAGGAAACTTCAAGGCACCGCCTTGCGTACATTTCGTTTTATAAATTACAAAGCAGCTTTTCTCATAGCCTCTGATGATTCGAAATGTCATTAATCTTCATTACAATACAAACGCAGCAGTGAAAAGTGCAAAAAAGTCGCAGAAGGTTTGTAATGTTCAACCAACATTATTGCAAATAAACGTGTTTTTTAATAAAAACAGATGGTCCAAAACACAAATGCCAACACTTACCGAGAGCGATGCAAATGGTATGAGCACGCGTTATGAACAAAAGATTTTCACGGCCTCAAACGACGGGGAAAATGCGGCGATACGCATGCCTCTCGACCGCCATTCAATATGGCCGCTCATTACCAGAATTCGCGCGGCTCGTCGCACCACAAATTATGGCAGAAAATATCTGCAATGGCGGCCCAGCGCAACGTCAAATTGACGTTTACGAAACGGCTCTTCCTGTGACGCACCTCACGGCACATTCCTTCAGCCTTCTCGCGAAATTGCAGATGCACTGCACAGGATTCTGCACGCTACCGTCCACTTTCTATTTAAAGCGCTAATGTCATAATTTACACCTGCCAAGGACATGAAAAAAGTATTAGTCGATAAAATTTGCAGCTCTACGGCACGTTTCGTCATTTTGATGAAAACGCAAAATTTAATTTTGCAAAACTTGTGTTTCCCGGCACAAATCTTAAGACATGTGACCTCTCGATAGCCAATCAGAGAGTCAACATGGCGGATAATGGCGGCCGTGCAACCGCCATGCGTGTCGAGAATAGAGACTAGATTAATAGAGACCCAGGACTGCCCGAGGAGCTGTATACGCAACCTTCATTGACTGAAAGCACCATGACGGACAGCCTGACACTGTCAGGAACGGATAATCGAAGAGGCCTAATATTGATTAATGCTTTGTGGACTGTGGTTGCTCTGACGTTGTATCACCTCCAAGATCGGCGCGCCTTACTAATCACATTAAAACCCTTGCGGGGGCCTCATATTGTACACTGGTACCAGGATCGGTCCTTCGAGTCAGCTCCTTTGATTACGCTGTGACCGGCGTCGGCCCAGCTTACTCTGCCAGACAGATACTCCGTTCCGCACAAGGTGTGTTACAAACCAAATAAATATTCGCTTTAAAAGAGCAGCATGTGAACTCCCTAGTGTGAACGCCGTGGCAGCTATGACAGCTCACTCGATGGGCAAGCCCAAATATATGAAAGAACAGGGTTTAAGAAGATGAAGTAAAAGGGTATGTTACCCGGAATACTGCGGAAATGACACTATGCATGGCTTCCGAGATTGGGGCAATCTCGGAGGCCATAGTGTATGCGCAGAGTTTCCTGCAAACATTACTAGAGGCAAATCTGGCGCTGCAATCGTTCAGCCACCATGGGAATGATGGTTTAGTGCATGGATTTGTCTGATCTTCGTGCTTGTGGTTTCAGACGTCCCCGTGGCTTTACTTATAACTACGCTTAAACTGTCTTTATTGGCCCGAGTTTTCAAGCAACCCCATTTTTCTAAATCTAGAATGCAAGAACATTCTGTGCTCACGCAGAATCGATGCGAGTTGTTGCATTTCTAAAGCAATACGTTATTGAATACCATCCATTTCCAAAACCGCAAAGCCGTTTGGATCCAGATGGACGGAATTTAGGAAATTCCGTGCACTAACCATCACTCTCATGCCGGGCTGTCATGCTTGAAGCTCCCACGAACACTATGGTGCCGAGTTTCCTATGGTTATTTCTTGCAAAGGAACTCTATTAGTTTATGCCTGGCCTCAGAGATCGCAACGTCGTACCTGTATGCTTATTATCTCCATATACACGTATAGTAGAGAATTATGCAGATGGCAACGCACACGTTGCTATCTATAAGAAGCGAAGCTTTCGTCAGGCAGTAAATTCATTGCCACACAACCTAAATCCGATGCAAACAATTTTTCTGCGCATTCATCATATGCAACGTGGAGCCTCATGCAATTTACACACTGCACAGGTCACAACTTTATTCTCGTGTAATCTTTAAGTTTATGTACTATACCGGTCGCAAGCTATGCCGAATTGATAACATCAGATAAGACGGATGCTGAGTGTGAGGCGTCTACACAGCGATGTGAAGAGGACGAAGGCGATGTAAGGCACTTTTTTTTTTTCTCTCTTAGCTGACCTGTGCATATGTTGTATTTTGCTTCGGGCCGTCGACTAGCTACACTCGGCTATCGGTCCAAATATATTTCTATACATTCCTTGTGTCCTTGAAAATAAAGTTCCATCCATTGATTGATTGATTGATTGATTGATTGATTGATTGATTGATTGTCGAGGGAAGAATGCCGGTGACAGGCGTATGCACAGAGAAATGCGACCCATGTGTAGCTGTATTTAAGGATTATGTACCTCTTGCGCCACAGACCAGCTCTGGAGGGTCGGCCAAGAATAGACACACCATCAGTGGTACATCCCGAATTGCTAAATCAAAAAAAAAAATCAAGTCAATTAAAGAATCCATTGTATCTACTATTGCGCTACTTTATTAACAGGCCGGCGTGCCGACTTAATTAATGTGTGCCGGTGCGCCGACATTATATGTTCAGGCTTTATGTAACATTTAAAAAAAATTATTATTATGCAGAGCAGAGGTGCGCTTATTCGCACTACCTTGTGCAGCAAAACCGCAAGGCTGCCGTGTATACGTATCGCCAGTTCGGAGATCATGCGCAAAACAGCATGGCCACCGCGATTGCTATCTCGCCCCCCCGAACCTATATGGATAGCATCTGATTAATGCAGCTATTTCCAGGCACGCTCGCATCCGTTATACCACACACTGCGTCCGACTGGACAGCTATGGAAGTAAAAACTGGTCAGTTCGGATTAGGTGAAACGCATCCATTCAACGCGGCAGTGTCCCCTGCCCACTCGTTTCGGATTCTTATCTTCTTTTGGATTTTATCTTGTTCCTGCGTCGAGCCGTTGGTGCGACCGGGCCGGGCCGGTGCCGTAACAGGTCGCAGAATGCATTCCGGGCAATACGCACCATTAAAAAAAAAAAAAGAAAAAAAAAGAAGAAAACACCGGAGACCGCACTGCATGTGGGGTGGCGAGCTGACCGCGAAGTCGTGGCGGGCGTCGGCCGAAGCGAACCGCACGGCGCAGATGCATCCGGTCCAAGGCCGTACAAGCGGGATCCATGCATCAACGGGCCCAGCAAACAAGGTCCGCTATGCAACGAGCGTTGCGCGCTGTGACCGTTGCAGTAAAACCAGCAAGGGCACCCCGGGTCGGGTCAGTATGCGAAACAAGCTGGACCCTGTAAGGAGGAACAGCAAAAGCGGCAAAGTGTCTTCCGAACGAAAGGCTTGCTTTCTTGCCCTTCCGGGGTGCGGAGGGAGAACGAAGAGTAAATTAAAAATAAAAAATGAAAATTCAGAGAAAGAGGAACTAGAAATGAGAACGCACACAGCTGAGATCGCATCGAGAGAACAACACAGCAACAAAGACAGAAAGGATCAAAAAGACAAATAGGCGGGAGGTGTGTGTAGGTTAAACCATGGACTGCGTCAGGGTCGCCTGCTTAGTGCATTATTGAGCAGACGACACGAAGGCGTGCGCAGGCGAATAGTGTGCGTTGACCTTGAACTTGATAATCTTAACTGTCGAACAAATGAAAATAAAGCGCTTGCAAGAACAAAGAGATTTCGTTAGCCTGTCCGGTGTCTGCTAACGGTAATAGCAGCGTGCGATTCCCGTATACCGATGTACCATAACGCCGGAGTGTTGATGATGATGGTTATCGCTAATGGCATTCGCTTTGAATCGGAGTGGCGACAAAATAGTTACCTAGCTTTTGCCAGCCACTTACGCGATGACAGCAGCGCTGGCAGCGACTCACCGTGACTCTTTGTTCAACCACATCTTGTTATGAACCCTTTTGTATAGATGGTCTGCATTGACGTCATCGTGGCCACCACCTTGCGGTGCTATAGAGACGTCAAGAAACACGTCGCGCAACAAGAAATGTGTCAGCACGACAGCGCGACAGAGGCATCTTGCACCTGGCGACACATCGATAACAGTGACAATGCAGTGAACAACGGTATACCGCTATCAAAAAGCAAAACGATATACGCGTGGTGATATGGTGCCCTGACGTCCATGGCTGACGTCATGGTGGCCGCCACGCTTGGGTATTAGCACGGAGAGAAGCTGCGTCGGTGACGTCCCGCGCAAGCTATCTGCCGGGTGTTCTGACCGAAAGAAGAAAAATAAGAAAGTGGTTCACTACAAGTTAATGATTGTTGCTGCCAACGCCTTTGCGCTGGCAGCCAAGTAGAACATTGTCGTTGAAGTTTTAGGCACCGTGTGGTCTAGTTAACTCAACGTTACAATACGACCCACCAGCTCTCCGCGACTGCGGTATTTCGTAAACGGTAGCAGTTCATGGACAAGCTGAAACTCAATATATAATCAACGGCAGGCTGGAGAGCACGCCCTGCTCAGTCATCCCTCAAAGGCAATATTTCAATGAAGGTGCCATATAAGACAATGTTTGCTATGTGTTGTAATGTGTGCAAAGCCTCTGTGTTGTATATAAATTCACTCAGTTTTTGTGTGGTATCCATTGTTGTATATCCACACAGCGATCTTAGCTATACGTGGCACAGTAGCGGAGGCCGGCTTGCAACTGGAGACGGGAACGTTCGCGTTGTTCTTCTTGTCAGTAAGCGCATCACAGTTTACGGAATAACGGGTTACCGCAGGCGTAGACACGAGCACCAGTATGGTGACGCCATCTTGCGACACAGAATTTAAGCAGAGAGGATACAGAGTTATTATTGCAGCGACCAACCATATTGCACTTACCTGCTGGTGTAAAGCATTGGTAAAGCGTTAACTTCCCCCTGGCGCAATACGCTGAAAACCGTACTAACGGTGCCGCTACATTTAAAATCACGGGAAGATGGTGTGTATCTCACAAATCAGGTAGCATAGCTGAGCCTCAAGGTCAGACAATGCATGGATGAAAAGCTCCGGAAAAGGTGGCCAACCTGAACCGAAAATTGATATATTCTTTTAAAGTGCGCAGCACTTTAGGGGCCCGGGCTGTCGGCGTCTGTCACGTGATCACGCTCAAAAACAGCTAAGTGCTCAAAACAGGGTCAAAACAAGTGCATCATTCATCAAAACCGGTTCAAAATAATCTAACCTGATTCAGAATAATTTAAAAGATACGAATACTCATGAATTATGCGATTCAATTAACAGAAATTTGTTAATATCGCTTCTAGTCACCAGCAAAGGCTTCGGCTCCATGTACGTGGTGGTTTGGCTCCATGTGTGTGGCGGTTTGCCACCAGTTGTGCCTTAGCACAGGTGTCAAAACGGATTATGGATTGCTAAACACCAGATAAAAACAGGATAAACAAGACTAAACACAAGGAAAACACAGGGCAAACACCGGCGAAGCACTGCTCCGCACTTCCACAGCTTTCACGTTGAGTGGAACTGCATTACCGCCGAGTTTAGCACTGCATTTTTTTTTCCTTTCGGTTTCGCTCCAGAGGGAAAAAAATGCAACGTTCCGGTTCAGTTCCGGTTCGAGCAAAAATAGAGCTTTTTCCCCGTTTTCGGTTCAGTTCCAGTTTGGTACCCTTCTCAGAGGTGGTCGCTCAGTATGGTTGACGATAACAACGGCATAACAAGACGCGGCTCTCGAAGGTCGATGCGACCTATGCGTCAGACAATTCGGAATAGACACCCCCTAGAGAAACACAACGAGGTTATTACCGTCAATATTTCAATGAAGGTGCCATATAAGACAATGTTTGCTATGTGTTGTAATGTGTGGAAAGCCTCTGTGTTGCATATAAATTCAATCAGTTTTTGTGTGGTATCTATTGTTGTATATCCACACAGCGATCTTAGCTATACGTGGCACAGTAGCGGAGGCCGGCTTGCAAATGGAGACGGGAACGTTCGCGTTGTTCTGCTTGTCAGTAAGCGCATCACAGTTTACGGAATAACGGGTTAACGCAGGCGTAGACGCGATGATGATGATGATGATTTATTGGCATCCCCTTTGAAACGCGGCGGCGACAAATAGTCACCTAGCCTGCTTGATTTAATCAGGTATACTATACATGTTCTTTATCTTGCATTTTTGTATACCTATCATTATTTTTCTTCTTCAAAAATTTACCTTGTACCGCTGCCTATGATTTTAAGAGATCAGGTCGCATCCATCTTTTCCCTACTTTTTTTCCACCAGTACTCTAATCGTCTCTTGCTGATCTCTACGGCTGATCTGTTTACGTTTCCTTCCACTTTAAACCCAAGCGCTTCTGGGAGTTGCACGTTACCTACGGTTCTCGCTGGGTGGATCCCGTCGCATTCCATTAGGATGTGCTGAGTGGTCTCTGGATCTTTACTGCAGCATACACATGTCTCATCTAATTCCGAATATTTGTTCCGATATGTTTTCGTCCTTAGGCAACCGGCTCGAGCCTCAAATAGCAAGGCACTGCCCTTTGTGTTATCGTACAGATTTTCCCTTCTAATTTCTTTCTTCTCATTCTTGTAAATCTCCATTGTCCTTTTCGTTTCCATTCTTTGCATCCAATTCACGGTCTCTATTTCTCTCACTTTCTTTCTGATGACCCCTGGTTGTCTATTTACAGTTTCGATTATCCTGTACTTGGTTGCCAACTTCCTTGACCTCTTCCTCCATTCTGTGTCCACGCTTTTCATGTAGAGATACTTGTGCACTTTAGCCGCCCATTTATTTTCATCCATGTTCCTGAGCCTTTCTTCAAAACTAATTTTGCTTTGTGCTTCTCTGACTTCAAAAGAGGCCCAACCCATGTCTCCATGCACTGCCTCATTTGTCGTATTACCGTGTGCTCCCAAAGCCAACCGGCCTACTGATCTTTGGTTAACTTCCAAACCCGCCAATATATCCGATTTTAAGCATATAATGGCATTTGCGAATGTTAGCGCTGGCACCATTACTCCTTTCCAGATTCCACGCACCACCTCATACTTATTGTGGCCCCACAGTGCTCTGTGTTTCATTAATGCTGCATTCCGCTTCCCCTTTATTTTCAGATTATCTTGGTGGTTGCTTGAGTAATTCTTTCCTTCGTTTATGTGTACGCCGAGGTACTTATATTGCTTCACTATGGGTATTACTTGCTGTTGAATTGACACCACGAAGTTACTCGTGTGCTCATTAAAGATCATAATCCCTGATTTCTCTGTGCTAAACTTAAGGCCTAGATTTGTCGCTGCGTTCCCACAGATATTCGCAAGTATCTGTAAATCTTTTTTATTGTCCGCTAGTAGCACAATGTCGTCTGCGTACATCAGTCCAGGGATCTTCTGTTGCACCATTTGTCCATTACGCATGTAGGATAAATCAAAACCTAATTCGCTGTTTTCCAGTCGTCTTTCTATGCCCTTGACGTAAAGCGTGAACAACAATGGTGACAGAGGGCATCCTTGCTTCAATCCTTGGTGAATTCCCACCCTTTCATTTCCTTTTCGGCCTTCCCATGCCACTTGTACTTGGTTGTCTCGATATATCTCCCTCAGCAGCGCCACGAAATCGTCATCTATGCCTTCGTATTGAAGAATATCCCACAACAATTCCCTGTCTACGTTGTCATAAGCTCCTTTAATATCTAGAAATGCTATCCATAAAGGTCTTTTCTGAGCTATTGAAATCTCTATGCACTGAGTTAGTACAAACATATTGTCTTCTAAGCGTCTGCCTGGCCTGAACCCATTCTGTAGTTCCCCCAATACACCGTTTTCCTCCACCCACTTCGACAGTTCTAATTTTATGGCTTGCATTGCCATTCTATATATCACCGACGTTACTGTAACTGGCCTGTACGAGCTCGTCTTTTCCTTATCTCCTTTGCCTTTGTAGATAAGATTCATCTTGCTTTCACGCCATTATGGTGACCAGTATGGTGACGCCATCTTGCGACACAGAATTTAACCAGAGAGGATACAGAGCTATTATTGTAGCGACCAACCACATTGCACTTACCTGCTGGTGTAAAGCATTGGCAGTGATGCAATGATGAATAGGTAGCTTCGTTTGTTTTTATTTTCTTCGAAGACAACACCCATGTAATAAAAGAACGTTTTCCTCGCGTTGTGGATGTAAAAAAACCGCCACAATGTGTAACGACCTGCCACTGCCGTAGGTCGTTATACAAATCCGGTATACCGTTATAATAACGTGGTATACCGTTATAATAACCCGGTATACCGTTACAATATCCCGGTGTACCGGGAATGGTTTCGAGAAAACAAGTAGGTCAAACCTTGAGTTAACAAAACTCAACCGAGAAAAAAGTTTAAAACAATTTGCAGATTCAACAACTCAATAAAGTTGTTTAATCTGCGTTGAGTCGATAGCCTGCATTTGGATGCACTGAGACCGTCCGTTGCATTCTACAAGCCTCACTAACGCTGCGCGTCATTTGGGATTATTGGACTGGTTCCAGGTAAGCAGATTATTAATGCGCCTCAGTCATGGCGTTCAATAAATAGTTCGTGATTCACCGAAGCGTGCATGAGTCATACTCGAAAGCGAGAGTGGTTATTGCGAGAATAAGCGTGCCAATCGGTGTTCAGACAAAAATGCTTGCTTATCTTTAATCCCACCGGCGGAAATATCTTTTCTTCCGCATTAATTGTTACTTTCTTTATATTAGGAAAGTAAAGGCAATTGAAAATTTAACTCGCAATCATTACACACTGGAAAAGAAAAAAAGAAACTCTTATGTTCCCTTCCACAATGTTGAGCTGGTCTAAAAACGCCGACGCGGACGACAACGGCAGAAATGTTCCCGGAGTGTCCATGTAACTGAAATGGCAATAAAAAGAAGGGACACACCTCTAAATGCTATTTTGGATGTATCCGTATAGTCCCTACGTGTACGACAAACAAAACGGGTCTCGAAGCGGCACGTATGTACAACCGCCCTGAAGCGTGGGCCGCTTGTCGACTGTGGCCTGTTGCGGAAGTGGCGGTACCGGCTTTACGGCGAAGGCCGACAAGCAGGACCATCCGCTCAGACAAGGCAGGCAGCGCCTAAGACAATGAAATTGAAGATATATACGGAAAGAGAGGTTTCGTAGGGACTCTGCCGGTTGCCGATTTCTGCGGGCGGGTCACTTAAGATAGCGTATAATAGCCGTTTCTGGTAGTCGAAACTGAGGAGCAAAATACTCCACTTCCCACACACAGCAGGATGCGCTCGGATACGCACACCAAAGACATCATGGGAGCCGCAAAGAACGCCGTGTAGACTTGAAGCGTTGATTGGTGGTGGAGGCTAAGTAAAATCCAGGTCGTGGTTTAACCCAGCTCTCCCAATATGTACGCTGTCTGCTTTCTATGTATGTATGTATGTATGTATGTATGTATGTATGTATGTATGTATGTATGTATGTATGTATGTATGTATGTATGTATGTATGTATGTATGTATGTATGTATGTATGTATGTATGTATGTATGTATGTATGTATGTATGTACGTACGTACGTATGTACGTATGTATGTACGTGTGTATGTATGTATGTATGTGTATGTATTTATGTATGTAAGTATTATTTATTTTATTTATTTTTATTTATTTATTATACCCTCAAGGTACAGTAGTACATTGCAGAGGGGAGGGGCAAGGTAAATACAGAGGCAAATCACACAATAGTTGATTATATAAAAAAATTACAAGTACAAATAAGCAAAAACTTTCGAAGAAAACGTCAAAGCTAAATACGTGGAAGTCAATAATTAATAAAAAGAACAAGAAAAAATAAGGAAGGAAAGCAAAAAAAAGAATAAAAAAAGAATTGTCCCGGAAGTGTTAGATAGTTTCCTGATTCAATACATGGGAAAAAAACATGGCAAAACATCGCAAAACATGGTATACAAAATGATAAGAACGGTAAATAGAAACTTGGAAAGCGTAGCAAAAATACATGGCGTAACCAAAAAAAAGTTGTCGCAGTTTTACCTAAAAGGCGAAGCATCAATTGCGATAGCAAATTTGTAGAGAGCTATACGGAGTAATGATAGTAGCTTTATCAGCTGTATAAACTTGAACATGCAGCAGCACCGGCAACACGCAGAACTTTTGTCGACGCCGTCGGCGTTTTGCCCGCGTTCGCTCAAAATGCGTGCGGCGTTGGTGACTGTTGCCGGAGCCTCTGATATAAATAGGCACTTGGTGCTGCAGTTAAACGTCGCCTCCCTTCCCCCCCCCCCCCCTCCCCTCCCCCTCCCCCACGGCCTCTCGCGCGTCGGAAGAAGGCGCGTTTGCTCTACATACATGTATATGGTGATTGTATAGTGCCTAGAATAAGTATATTCTAGGCACTATAGTGATTGTAAAGGAGGAAAGAGACGCCTACTTCTGCAGCCCTTAAGGGAGCACGGCGCAGAACGCGCGTTTGTTCTCCGCCGTGCGTTCACTCCCCGTGAAAGCGCGCGCACCTCGCGCCCTTTCACTCGCACATACAGCGTTCGGCGCGCGGCGACGATTTCATCTCCATTGACGTCATACGGAACCTCACGGCGACGGCGACGGCGACGGCAGAAATCTGCTTTTGAGTGTCCATGTAATTGCTATCGCAATAAAAGCTCACGGGCGTTTCGAAACAGGATCGACGTTTAGACAAATCCATCCACTTGCCAATCATTTCCACGCTGCCTAAAACCGCCACACGTGCGCCACACGTAAGCGCTATATACAGCAAGAACAATAGAGAGTTTTAGATTAGGGGGACGCAAGCGTAGGGACCCCCTAGCGCTTGGGGCCCCAACGCTTGCGTCCCCCTAATCTAAAACTCTCTATTGCCTCCTAAACAATCTTAATATCAAAATCCATCGCCGCTATACACGGCAAGATCATAGGCGATGGTTCAGGGCGTTCCTCACACGTGTCTGTCCCAAGGCGAGGCAGACACGCAAGGCACGCACGTTCTCGCTTCATTTATTTTGTGTCCGCAGGTATCATAACCACGCAGGCTCTCTTCAGGTATATACACGCAGAGCGGCGGCTAAGGCAACAAGTGCAACAGCGATGGTTCAGGGTGTTGCTCGCGCGCGCATCATACCTGCCGTTGGGCGGGCAAGCAGACAGGGCAACCTGTTCCGTGCTCGCCCGAGCACCGAGCAATACGGACGCCCACGCGAACGCCGGGGAGCTCGAAGAACGATTAATTCTCGGCGGGAGCCAACGCGAGCGCGCTCCGGGGAGGGCGTCGATTTCCGCGAAGCAAAATCTCACGACGCAAGCCGCCGCCGCTTTCGGAAGGGAGAGAGCGAGTCTTGGAGGAGCGTTGAACTCCTTTGCCGGTTGCTGTTTTCTTCTTCGTCATCGACTGCGACTCCGAAAAAAAATGAAAAAGTTGTAATAAGCTAAAGGACGTCGTGGTTATTGAGCACTAAGCGCCACACAGGATGCAACCAGCAGAACCACGACACTCAGCAACCAGCGAGCAAACGCCTTGCGGTTTTGATCCAACAATCGCTGAACGGGACGAGGAGGAGGAAGAGGAGGAGGAGGAGCAGCAGCAGCAGCAGTACTACTACTACTACTACTACTACTACTACTACTACTAGTAGTAGTAGTAGTAGTAGTAGTAGTAGTAGTAGTAGTAGTAGTAGTAGTAGTAGTAGTACATCGTATAGTCGTAGTAGTAGTAGTTGGTGGTGGTAGTGGTAGCAGCAGCAGCAGCAGCAGCAGTAGTAGCAGTAGCAGTAGCAGTAGCAGTAGTAGTAGTAGTAGTAGTAGTAGTAGTAGTAGTAGTAGTAGTAGTAGTAGTAGTAGTAGCAGCAGCAGTAGTAGTAATAGTTGGTAGTAGAAGTAGTAATAGTATAAGTAGCAGCTGCTGAAGTAGTAGTAGTAATAGTTGGTGGTACTAGTAGTATAGCAGCAGCAGCAGCAGCAGCAGCAGGAGGAGGAGGAGGAGGTACTCCGTATAACTACGCTTCAATCCTGGAGCTATCGTCGTGTATTTGTTTCCCGGCGACTTATACCAGTGTCACACGGCCACTTACGATCGCGATCGAGCCCTATACGTATCGAAATTCTCGATCGCGATTGGCTCCCTTTGGTAGCTTGCGCGAAGGATTGATCGGGCTTGATCGCGAACAAATGTGGTCGTGTGACACCGGTATTAGTCCCTCTTATTTACTGCGTCGCTCTCTCTCACGCACACAGCTGCTTGAAAGTGGCACAGCAGCTTCAAGGCCCGCGAATGCAAGCCTTCCAGGCAGGCAATAAATAGAACACCACAAATGAATGCGAACACTCAACGATGACGCCTTAAATCGAGAATATTACGTCTTTTCTTTACTTTTTTTTTGTGTGGTTAAGCAGCCATGCCAACTATAACTAAGAATAAAAAAAAGCGAATCATCGTAAGATTGAAAATAAGAAAATAAGAGAAGGTATGGCGCAAGAAGAATAAAATAATAAAAGTGGACGACCATACGCGGCCTCTTAAAGCAAACGCGAAGGCAAAGTTCGCAGTGCAGGCTAGTGGACACTATCGTCCCGCATTGGCGTGTCGATCCTTGTCGTCTTCGTAGGGCCACAGCACGAAGGCGGCAGCCACGGCAGAGCCGAACGCCGAACCGCACACGACGTCGATCAGGAAGTGCTTGTGCTGCACCACCCTCTGCGCGCACACCAGCCAGACGCACGTGCCCAGAGCCCAAGCCAGAAACGCGGCTCGAAACGGCTGGTGGAAGTTCGCGAACCTGCGTAGCGACAGTTCGATTATCCTTTGGGCAAATCTGGCACTATACACTGATCCCGGTGCACGTTAGAAGAGGTTAGAAAGGTTTCGCTTGACCTGATGACGTATTACACCTCACAGAATACCGGGTTGGACTGCCGTAACGACGCTGGTGACACGAACCAGACAGGACGCAGAGCAATTAGTGCAGTGACCTATCATAGTCCACTTAAATGCTGGTGTAGAGAGTTGCTAGCGATATCATCGTCAGCGTGCATTCATTTTATCATTCTCCTTCGACGAGAACACTCACTCACCTCACACAAAAATGTTTCATATGCGTTGTAGTTGGACAAATCGTTACAAGATGTCACTACCAGTATTGTTAGCACTGCAGTTCACGGCTCCGGTAACCCGGAAATCCGTAAACGGTACGAAGTTTAGGCACAAGCTGAAACTCTCTTTAGCTTGACCTTATAGCTTTAGCTTTAGCTTTAGTTTCAGCTTGACCATATAACGTATTGCCCTTTACGTATAAACGCGGATGGCCGTAGCAACGCGGGAGCCGATATCTTGTTACGCTTTGTCCAACAACAACCAAACAAACATTCTTGTGTTGTCGCCGCCAGGAAAATATTTTTTTTTTAAATACTGCGTATTCATGATTACGTCGATTCCGTTTCTCCACACCGTTAGGTAAGTACGATACAGTTGATCACTGCAATAATAGCACTTTGCACACTCTGGTCAAATGCTATGCCACAAGACGGCGCCACCAAAGGTGCTGCTGGCGTCTACGTCTCCGGTAACCCGGTATCCCCTGAAGGACGTTATGTGTATAAGCGAAAACGATCTATTAACAGACACATGTAACCTCCTGAAACTCCTTGTACATTATATTGCGCACTGTCCTTAATCTTTACCAAAGTTAACCCGGAAGCGATTACGTAAACTTTTCATCCCGGGTATGAAGTCACATATACATGCGGAGCTGTATGGAATTGGTTTAATCATATTCTTGTAGTGATCGATGCTTTCAGAGAAAATGGCATTAACAATCTGCGCACCGTTGTGTCTCTACAGACGATGAAGAGCACCCGTGAAGTGCGTCTCGAATTTCGCGAGATCGCATGAAAGTGCAGGATGCAGCACCAACCCAACACACGGTCTCACATTTTCATCGCTGTGTTAGGGCGAAGAAAAAGTGCTTTCAACAGAACAAACACAAGGGGAGGCAGGACAGTTACTTTGTCCACGTACAATACATGTACAATACAAGATATACAGGGTGTACCAACTATTATGCACCAAGAAAAGAGCAATTGCGTTACTCGAAGAAAACCTAGCGCGTATTGTCTCCAGTACAGTGGAGTAGCCACCAGTAAATTTTTTCGTTACTGAGATTTAATTAGGTTTGTTGTAATTAATTATCTAACTCGAGAAGTACTGTCCTGCTTATCAAAGTGTCAATGAGAAAATTGTAGAGCCACATGAAAAACTTCCGGTACAGCTTTCCGTTACTCAATACGTGCTACATCAAAGTATTTTTCCGAGCGTGAAAGAAGCCTGTCAACACACGCAAATGCTTCGGGCTGCCCGTTCGCGCGGAAACTACAATTACAACTACCTAATTAAACCTCAGTAACTAAATTATTACTGGCGGCTACTCCACTGTACTGGAAACAATATGCACTATGCTTCTTCGAGTAACGCAATTGCGTTTTTTTTTTAAATCTTTGTGTATGATACTTGGGACACCCTGTATATGCATTGTGCTGAAGTCCCGGGTCCGAACTCCGGCAGCTGCTTCGGACCGCCCCTGCACCAATTTTCTTCCTCTTTGCGATGTCCCTGCCCCTTTCATGAGATGGGATCGCTCGCGGACTATGAATATACATATGTCGGGACTTCATTTTTTTTTCAAGCATTAATAAATATTTTCTCGTCAAATTAAAAGAAACTTGAATGAACAAAGTTCTAACCCAAACTTGGTCAGTCTAAACATTCATTCCAGCTCTTCGTTGTCCCTTTTTGAGTAAAACACGCGGTGCACATAAATGAGAGACTCGTCTTTCACGAGGCTGCCTTCCCGGTCGATCGTATATACAATAGCATTCACACCTGCGCGATCTTACGTCGAAAGGCCCCACGTCTCATTAGAGCGACCAATAACTCGGGCAATAGAGCGTCGCCACTGAAAGTGATAAACCCGAAAGTTATCGCCCAACAATACGGCCCAAGATACGAACCTCCGGATACCGTAGCCTAACATGAAAACGCCCGCGAAGGCCGCGACGGTGGCGTGGCCCGAGGGAAACGACGCCCCTGACTTGCGGCCCTTGGGTCCCGTGCATCGGTAGTCTGTGACGTCACCCGTAGGCGGTACCCAATCGCTGATGAGGTCAACGTGACGATAGTAGTAGCGGGCGTCACCGCCAGCGCCTGAAGCGCCGTTCGTGCCGAAGGCGATGTACGAATCACCGACGTGACCTTCTGGAGAAGGTCGCGGCGCTCCGCCCGGCTGCTGTACCGTCCTGTAGAGATGGTACACGATGATGTCGTGGCGCTGCTGTCAGTTAATGGGCGTGAAAAGTGTAATGGCGTCGGCGTGTACGTTCGCAAGTGTCGTTCTATGTTTAAATCAGAGATCTTGTAAGGGTGGAGGTTAACCACAGGTCGGTGGGGCGATTGGCATGGAGTAGGAGTGGGGGGGGGGGGGGGGGGGCGCACTGCAAAATTACAAATGACGCAATGCAGGGTGCCATGAGTTGGGGCTACTTTTGAAGTCAGAGAAGCGCGAGCAAAATTAGTCTTGAAGAAAGACTCAGAAACGTGCATTAAAAGAAATGGGCGGCTAAAGATGCACAAATATCTGTACTTGAAAAGCGTGGACACGGAATGGAGGGAGAGGTCAGGGAAGTTGGCAACCACGTACAGGGTAAGTGAAAGTGTAAATAAACAACCAGGAGTCATCAAAAAGAAAAATGAGCGAAAAGGACACGGTAAATTTGGTGTTAAGGATAGAAACTGGAAAGTCCATGAAGATTTACAACGACGACAAGCAAGAAATAAGGAGAGAATGTTTATTCGATAGCACAAATTAAAGGGCAGTGCCTTGCTGTTTGGGGCCCCCGGGCTGGTTGCCTGAGGACAAAAAACATACCGGAAAAAAAATATATTTGCGACAGCATCAGGTATGTGCGGGTTGCAGCAAAAGTCCAGAGACAACTGGGCAAATCGTAATGAAATACCACGATATTCATCCAGCCATTCACCCAGCCGATTGGCAAGGCTGGGGTATCAGCGAGAAGGAAACGGGCGCCTCCAGCCGGTTTCCGTCTCCCTGGTTCAGCCCCAGCCAACCAGTGGCGGACAAAATGGACAGTCCACTAGGCGGATATTTACAGAATACCCGCCCTGTATACTCTGGGAGGTCTTGGGCTCACGTGCACACTGACGTACCACACAGCTGGCGAACGGGGAGCGTTGGTGACGTTAGAGTTCTCGGCCAGCGCGGTAATCGCTCTGTCATTTGCGTCGCCGTTCCCCTCCGAATAAGGTTCTTCATCGCCGTCTCCAGGGGAAAGTTCCGACTCGCTACGCCTGTGAACACCTGCGGTATCAAAGGCGAAGGCTGTACATTATACATAGACGCTGAAGAGCAATACTATAGATCAATATAGACTGGTAAAGTATTTCTAACAGCGGAGCTGTTTAAGCCGAGCGTTAGTCCGTAACGTGCGAACAGAATCTGTGGGACGATCCTGGCGGTGGTGCAGAAAGTGTCCAAGCGCAATGGCACATACCCCTGTGAACTAGCGAAGATGAGCCTCGCTAAGTCTAGCTAAGCATGATTGGGACTATTTAAGCTTAGTAAGTCATCGATAGCCAATTGATAGCCAATGAATAGCTAATCGATAATCTATCAATAATCAATATTCCGGGAAATGCTGGGGATGACTTCTAGTGCTTAGCCTAGCACAAATACGTGGCCAATACCTTGCGATAGTAAATCTATAGCCAATCAATAGCTAATCGATAATCGACAAATAATCAATAAATTCCGGGATATGCTGGGGATGACTTGGTAGTCCTTAGCCTAGCCGAAAAGCCATGACTAGCTGGGTGCCCATCAGCTCCGTTGTCTCTTTAGCACTGCGCCTCCAGTGCAAGTACGCTAATTTTTTGAAGAACTCCATTTGCATTCATTTGGCGGAAGAAAAATTGATGACTGTATAGGAAGAAATGAAGGCAAGTCTTACATTTTCCTGGATTACGCGCCACAGCAGCGGTTCCGCTTCGCCCGTATGACGTCACGGATTTCAATGTACAGTTACCCCATGATGAAGAAGCCCCCCACCCTCTTCAACTGCCGATGTGAAAGACAGGTTTCTAAGTATGGATTATCAACTCTAGCATGTGCAGAAGCACTTATTCTCTCACGGTCACAGTGGCGGCTATAGCTTTGCTATAACGGAAGCTCTTCATGGTTAATTTAAACAGATAATACTGAGTTATGCTTTCAGATTGCACTTTTCGAACACCAATCAACTGGCTTCTACCAGAGGCTGCATTCGAATTAGCTGAACTTCCCGAACTATGGTTCAGAAGGGGCTTCGCCATTCGTGTTACCCGTTCAGCGTGGTGGCTTCTGCACTGCGGTATTAATTCTATCCACCCAGTGCAGGCATCGTATTCCCCCAGGACGCTTTCACTTGTCGGAGTAGTAGTGCACAGGAATTATACTGAAAATGGCGCCGCGCCGGTTCTGCAAGAGTTGGCATTGAACTGGCCTGAAGTATAGTCCACGTGTACAAGACGAATAGAAAATTTACTGCTGGCTGCTGTTTGGCCTAGTAGACAACAGGCTCACGCGAACGCGTACACGCACGCACACGCACAGAGAGAGAGAGAGAGAGAGAGAGAGATCTATTGTTATTCTGGAATCCAAATGCCGCGAAGCTTGATTGAGCTCAGCGAGCTGGCAGCAGCAGTGGATGACAAAAACACGGCATCGATCGCCGCCTGTAGCTGTTAGCTAGCTGCGTTACGATGGCAATGGTATTGCATCATGCTTGTCGAGGGAAAAATGTTGATGAAAGGTGTACGCAAAGAGAACCTTCTTGTCTACTAGGCCAAACAGCAGCCAGCAGCAAATTGTCTATTCGGACACATACGCAGTGGGCCAAAGACCGGCAAGGCAGCAGCCAGCACATATACCCCGTCACCTATTTTGTCAACGTATATCCACAAATATATCCGGTGAGAAAACGACGACGAACGTCAACCCCACTAAGCCACCTTCCTTCGCACCAGTTAGGCTCGTAGCCTGACTAGTGGAAAGGGAGATGGGTTAGGGAATGGTGGAACAGCGGCGCACTTCACATCCCGCTGCAGCAAGAATCTTTTCATATATGATGACTCGAGTCTCAACGTGGCAACATTTGTCCCAGCACGATACATGTGTTCTGCGCAAGGGCTATCGATATTTGCGGTTCCTGAAGTGTTGTTTGTCTTTTGGTCTCCGCTTAACATAATATCGCTCGCACCTGACTGCGATTCCGGGGCCACCGGTATTCCCGAACAAACGAGCACCTCTGTCCCGTTGGGCAGCTTCACAGCGGGTTGGCAGGCGTCGATGAAGTACGGTCTCTTGGCGTTGACGGCTAGCTGGACGGTGTGGGCAATGTCACCTGCGCGGGATCGGGCGACGCGCCGTTGACAGTCGCGAGTGACGATGCAGAAGTATCTAGTTAGGTGTCCATCTCCATGTTCCCCGTTCAAATCCTCGTGAAACACCTGGACTTCCGGGAAATTAGGAAACAACGATGTGCCACTTACGCTTGCGCGTTGCATTCGCCGAAGCATATAGGTGTTTGATTGGAATGGCTAATAGCGCCGAGTGCAATGCCTGCGGCGTCGAGGAGACCATAGAACACCTACTGTGCTACTGCCCATCATTTGAAAACGAAAGACACGACCTGCGCACAGCTCTAAATCAGTTGGATAAAAAAACATTCACCTTGAACAAGATCTTGGGACCATGACCTCGAATATCGCAGTTACAAAAGGCCACAATAGCGTTGCTATTGTTACTTAAAACAGTTACCAAGTCGGCGATGTCCACAGTGGACTTTCTCTCGTTCTCCTAATATTTCTCTCCCCTGTTCCCTTCGACCCGTGTAGGGTAGCCAACCGGGCTCAGTCCTGGCTAACCTCCTTGCCTTTCATTATTATTTTCTCTCGCTCTCTCTCGTGAAACACAGAAGTGCTCCAAATAAACGACTGATTTGGGGCAACAAATGTTTTACGAAAACCGCCGGAAATGAGCGAATTGGGCGGCCTGAGTAGAAATTAAGCGCCGACGGCAACGTCTGTGTGTCGACGTGTTTCCTTGTTTGCTTGTGTTTCCTTGTTGTGCGTATAGGCGATTTTATATCCGACTCATGGGCACCGTCACCTTGCGCTGTTACAAAAGATTTCTAAGTTTTATGAGAAGTGAAGTCACGTGACATAGCCATGAAACGCGGAACGCATTTATGCAACTATTTTCGTGCTTTCGAATCGACTGCAGTAACGTACACTTCATTGTTAAAGACAGAAAACAGCAGCGTTATCAGCCCAAGATGGCGGCACCTAAACGCTTCCGTAAAATGGTCTATATATCAGTATAAACTGCAAATCGTAAACTTCAAGGCTCGACGGAAGCCTGTCTAGTCGGGATTAAACATATTAAAGGGTAAAAAATGGACGTAGCGGCCGAGGACGGGCGAAACGTACATTTTTTACCCTTTAATATGTTTAATCTCGACTAGACGGGGAAACGTCCTGTTTTTCCATGACAAACCTCGATTTTATTGTTGTCGGCGTATGGCGGCCATGTTTTTACTCTTTAAACCGTATATGAGAGAGCTAGCGCTCCTTGCGTGCCCGCTGTGATGTATTTTCCTAGTGTCCTGACAGTTTAAAACACCATCGATTACTTATTTTATATTCGTTTAAATAAAAATAAAACATTGAAAAAGGCGCCTACAACGAGGGCACAAGGTGAAGGAGGAAGACGGGACAGGTACGCTAGCGTCCCGACTTCCTTTATCACCTTGTCCCTCGTTCTACGTGTATTTTTCACAATGAGCCAATACGAACTCGCCCAGTTCGCCGTACTATTCTCAACTCTATGAATTACTAACACAGCCCAACCTGCCACGTATTGTCACCTGTGCTGCAGAGTTGATGTGTGCTAATGTGTATGGCGCCTTTTAGCCAGAGGTGCGCATCTGTTTTCCATTCGACGCTCTCGCCACCATCTGTCAAGCGTAGTTCCGTGGTTCCAAAAGCAACCATGCAACGCGGAGAAGCCACCACTAGTGCACAGATAACGAAAGTTAGCGATGGCAACGCCACAACGTAACTGCGCAGTTCGGCGCTTCCTTCGATGACCAACGCCCAGTCCAGAAGAAATCAAACTACCATATATAGCTCATATGTGCAAGTCCGTAATAAAGTGGTCCTCGATTGTCCAAGATAAAGCGGGTAGATCCCCGGGGGTAGCGCTGGCCACCCGCGATCGTTCATGTCATGACAAGCTTGGCTTCTGCGAACTTGACGTGTAGCTTTCCATCAACCCGTTGGTTAGTTTTCCGATCAAAATGGCGGACCTCTACGCAACACTGATTCCGTAGGGAGCATATGCACAACTTATATAGTGCGCTGTGTACTCACCCGTGACGACGAAGCCAACGAAGAATCTTCGCAGATGCCTGGCTGTCCAGTAAGTGGCCTCCGTCCAGCTGGCGGAGGCTCGGCGGAACTCGTTCACGAACACCACGGTCACCGAAGAGGCGAACACGAGCGCAACGTAAGGAGCTGTGGGCAGGACGTCCTTCTCCTGGGCTGCCTGCAGAGACGGGTCGTCGCAGCGGAACGGGGACGAGGGCGCCTTCCTGATGACTCCTGCGAGCGATGCCGACAAACAACACTCGTCGCATTCGTCAACCAGCCACATACACGCGCGCGAGGCTGGTTCGGTTCGCCTTCGCGAACTTCATCACGCCATATTCACGCGCAGAACTGTCCCATCTGCGCATCATAAACACACAAGAGTATCTAATTGCGCGGGGCAATGAGACAAGGGCCGCTATCTCGTACGCGTTCGAAAAGCCGACGTTCGGTTTCGTCTCACACGATTGGTCCAGGCCGCGCCAATCGCATGAGGCGAAAACGAACGTCGGCCTTTCGAACGCGTACAAGATAGCGGCCAAGGTTACCGAATGTTGTCATAACGGAGCGCCAAACAATATCAAAAGATGAATGTAACCGCCATTTAGGGGCAAAAACAAAAATGCACCTATAGTGGCAGCGCACAAGAGAGATGGTCAGTGGAAGAGGTGACACAGCGTCCGTGTGTCGTGTGTTCCACTTTATGCCGTCTCGTGTGCTATGCTAAGGTTCCTAAAATGGACCAACTTATCCAGATCTCGATTCTTCTAAAGAAAAATTGGGACCCGACTTTGCGGTCGTCGTCATCAGCAGTAGCAGTCACGGAAGGACGAATTCATCTCCCAGCAATTTTCAATAATCCAGTGTCATGCACAGCTGACATCGCGCTGCATATTTACGGTTTCATGACGCGACATATATAGTTTCCTGTCATCCTCGAGTGCACTTCCTTAGCCTTGGAACTTCATTCTATCATTTCTCTGATAGGTCACTGGTGACCACCTATAAGAATCACGGTGCCTGCCCTTTCTATGCCACTTGATTTCTAATAGAATCTCACTCACCCTCCTCTGCTGTTTAATGTACACCGCTGTCGTATTACGTCTTAATGTTTCACCAATAATTTCTCTTTCCAACGCTCGTTACGCGGCCGCTAGCTTCTTACCAAGCTTTTTTTGTCAACCTCCACGTTTCTGCCCCTCACACGGTCCAACCTCATCGACTAGTCCCACAGCAACTTGTGATGAACATACCGTCGTATCAATCCCCTGGAAGTACACTCGCTGTGACTAGCCGTTGCTTCGAAACTGTAGCGTCGCATAAAACGGCGAGATAGCTAATTGAATCCTGAGCCTGCGCAACCGAGGAACACGATCGAGGTGGAAGGAAATGCCAGAAGAGAGAATGACGTCACGGCAGCCAACCTTCGCAACCCAAACTCACCGTGACGGCGTCCCCTTCGCATTCTCTCTCTCTCTCTCTCGTGTCTTCAAAAGTCGGCCCGACACGTGACCCTGTGCTCGCCGAACTCGGCCCAGTGTGCTTCGTTCTCGGTAGGTTTCCCTCGGCGGGCACTACATGCTTGTTCGGGTACTTTGCCATGCGCTCTCGGAGTATTTTCTCTCGATGTACTTTTGCAGCTTCGGTTGTTTATCACAACGTATACATTTATCGCTTTCGTTGCAAACGGGCGAGTGCTGTAGCCGCACGGTGCTTTCGCACTCGTCGCCAGTTCAGGAACAACGTACGTTGAGCCAACGCCTCATATAGATAGCAGGCCTGAGCACTCTGCTTTGTGACGTCATGCTATACTTGGACCGAAATTTGCATTGCCATGCCCGGCGTCGCGAAATCGGTGACGTCAAGGTCACCGCCGATTACTCGGGAGCATTCCCATTAGATTCTACGACAGTCGGGCAAGGTAGAATGACGTCATGGATCGAGGTTCACAAGCCTAATTGTGCTATCTATTAGGAGGCGATGGTTGAGCGCCGCGGCGAAGGATACAAAACCTACTGTTACATGATCACGTGTTGGGCCGACTTTTCGTTGGAATGGCAATTATGCGGACACGTGAGACGATAGCGCCGGCGGCGCCGTGCTGTCCCAGTAAAGACGCGCATGCGCGGCCCGCGTATGAAGGGTTAGGCCTCATTCACACAGCCGTCAAACGCTCCGTCACGTCACCGTCACGTCAAAAAAAAACGCACAGCAGGCGCGACGGAGCAGTGTACGAATAGGCGACTTTCGCAATGCCGAGCGGTTTTCTGCTGCTGTTCTTGATTTACAAGCGGAGACCGCAATAAGGGCGCAAAGCTCGGCGACGAACAAGTACGTGGGGGCGAAAAATGTGCAGGAATCGCAAGTTCGGCCATCGGCGTGGTCCATGTCGCACATTTGAGCACCACCGAAACGCACAGCTGAGTTTTCGACGTGCCGCACGTGGAACCAATGCTGGCACGCATGTAAACAAACCAGCCGCCGCTGCTGTTGCCAGCTTCAGCTTTGTAATATGGCTGTATTTAGCGTCGGCTTCTTAATTTCTGATTGGTCGATATTTGAGGGGCGGGGATCCGTCACCGTGCTGGCGACGGAAACGTAGAGCACCGCTCTGCGTCGCCGGCGAGCCGTTTTTGAGGGGAAAACGACTCGGAAACCCTCTCCCCTGACGAAAACGGATGCCGTGACGGTGACGTGACGGAGCGTTTGACGGCTGTGTGAATGAGGCCTTAGAAGGTCTTCTGAGACGTGCAGCGCGTTTAGCTGTAAGAGCGAAGAATCGAAGTGGATACTCCGCTCAGTCGGCTCTGCGTGAGCCAGGCGAGCGTTCTGGCTTGCTGGCATGAGCGTTGAGTGCGCATACATTATATATAGTGTTCTTGCTGAAGAACTGTTGGGATATTAAACCGTGCACGGTGCACACAGTGGTCTGAGCTGACCGGATAGTAAACGTCAAGCTAAATATACCATACCCTAGTCAACTTCTGATTACAATAGTCAAGGGGGGGGGGGGTTAGAAAAAAAGTCACAGGCCTGCGCGGCACATGCAGCACAGTCACAGCGTACGCTGGTGGAGCGGCTCAAAAGTAGCTCCAATTTGGGCACCACGCACAACAGGGTCTTCGCGGTAGTCTGTTCGCCTCGTTTTGACGAGAACCATCTTAACTGTCCGCCCGGCGTCGACGGCGAGCTGCGGCTTGTAATGCTCTCTGCGCAGCAGTGTGCTGAGCCCGATAAAGCCTTACAACTGCAACTTGCATGTCGGGCACGCTGCGTTTGCAGGCACCTTAACCTGATGGCGCCACCATACTGGCGGAGGCTCGGCAGCTCGGGATCGCGTTGATTGCGCGCCTCGTCTGAATCGCATCTCGTCGTCTGCGCCTGCGCACACTGCGTTTGCAGGCGCCTTACCTAGATGGCGCCACCATACTGGCGGAGGCTAGGGTCCTCTGTCCCTGCGCGCTTCGGAACGTTTTAGGGCATTTTTCCGCTGCCCGATAGCAAGCGCTTGCGTGGCTCAATGGTAGAGTATCTGGCTCTCACGCAGCGGGCGCGGGTTCGATCCAGGCGGGAATCGGGTACTTTTTTCGCATTTCCGGCGATAGCGGTTACGGAGGCGTACACCGCCGGCGGCGGCACCATCGCAACCGAAACGGCTATTGGAATGAGCCCATAACAGATTACGCTGTAATAAGTACGTTTGAACAACAACATTTCATTTGGTGCTGACAAACATCGACGGATTTCCGTCGGTCTCATCTCGGGCACCATGGAGGCGCGACACCTGTATCGCCTCATCGCGACAGCGTTACGAGACGCCTGGTACCTGCCAGGGCGCTGTTTCTGCTACGCAGGAGCAGTTTACTAGGACTAACTTGACTTTGGGCCGGCACCCAACAAACAAACAGCACCAGTTGTCTCGCGTGCTGCGTCGAGCCATGTCGCTTGCGCGTATTGTTAGAACATCGTGCAAGGAGCTCCAGTGTAGCTCTACACTTTGTTATCGCGTTTAATGTTTCGCCTTCGGGTGAAACTACTTTTTTTTCTCTTTTTTAAGCCCAAACCGCATTCACGCGATTTTGTGCGCGACGGCGACGAGCGACGGCTTCGAGCGACGAAACGGGCCGTCGCGCGAACAGATCGCTCGGTCCTTTCGCTCAATCGCTCGGTTCTAGAAATCTAGAATTCGTCGCTCGTCGCCCGGAAGTGCTATGAGCGACTAGCCAATAGCGCGAAGCCGGTACTGGATATACATCAGTCAAGCACTACCGATTATCGCACGGAACGAGCAAACGACTAGATTTTGATACGTGCAAGGATAATAACGTAGTGCAAGACCTTTAGAAATATTTATGCTGCTCTTTACACTAAAACACATTAACTTAAATTAATAAAGCAAGCGTCACGCCATTTTCGGCGAGTATTTGCTGCCCTCATACCGGCAACACCGGGGAGACGTCGCTCAAAGTCGTCGCTCGCATGCGGTACGACTTGTAGGCGACGAGCGACCGCGACAGCCATCTCCATTGCGTCGCTTGACGCTGTCGCGCGCAAGATCGCGTGAATGCGGTTTATACTTTAATGCGAAAGCATTATATGCCCCATTACGCGAAAATCCGTCGGCGTCGGCGTGACCGAAAGATGGTACCCAAAAAAATGGCCGACGCCTCAAAGAGTAAAAACACGTGTAAAATGCTCAGATTGACGTCACATTTCTCAGGGAGGTTCATGTAAACAAGGTATATTAATCACTTTGAAAATAAAATCTGGTACATTTCGCTCTGGGCGAGAATTGAACCCGGGCCTCCGGAGTGCGAGGACGAGCACACTGTGCGGCCTAGCGCGCGCGTCATTGGGCACGTCACGGCGTAGCCAATGGGGAGGAGGTGGCGCGACGTCACGAGTCTATAAAATTAGCGCGTTCATGACGCTCCGCGGTCTACAAGCGGTACAATGCTTTCGCAAATTCCCACGATTAAGCAGTGTTTAAGTGTCTCTGCCGAATTCTCGTTTTGATTACGTTTTATCTCGTTCTTTCCTTCCTCCGTGGATACGCATCGGCTACACGTGAGCGTGGCGCGATCGAGCTGTAAGTCAGCTAGCGCACCGGCGAGGACGATCCCGGCGTAGCAGACGGCGAGTACGAGGGCGACAGCGTACACAGCGCCCCTGGGGGAGAAGTCGGGCAGCAGGGTTGACATGAAAAGCTTGACCAGTCCAACCGTACGTTCGTCCACCGGAGCATCCCCTGGGCCGGGCGCTTGCCGCCCCGATGCAGCGCTGACGTGAGAGCGACTAGTTCCTTCAGCGGCAGAAGACATTTCCTGCGGCATGAACACCGAGCGTCTCGTTAAAAAAAATAAAAACGAGCTACGATTTCACCTGTTCAGATTCAGAATCGTTTTTGTTATACATAGGATTTGTTACACGTACAGTCGTCATCAATATGAAAGGGAACCCCTATTTTTTGTTCAAACGCCCTTGGGGGCAAAACACACATGCCCTCCATAAAAGTGTTCAATGATACTAAAAGTTCCAACAGGAAAATTTATCGTCATGTATCAAGTTCCTAGATTTGAACCCGTGGACCACGAGTTATTGTCGTTAAAAAAAAAAATTCGCCGTTCCCTTTCATGTTGATGGCGACTGTACGTGGGATATACGTACATGAGGAGGTCCCATTGTCAAAAAGAGAAGGGGGACCTGCTATTATAACATACAATTTATTATTATTATTTTTTCGCTTGGGTTGCCACGCGGCATATCAGTATGGAAGTAAATGTAAGGATGCAGGCCCGTTTCATAGAGACACTGCAATAGTAACTTATAAAATATGTTGTCCATAATCCATCTGTCATAGCCTACAGCTTGATCCCTGTTCAATTTCACACCTTTCAGTACACTTCCGCGAACTGTCTTTATCCTAAGGCACGTCCAAAGTAGATGGCGGGTATCAGCTGCAGCCCTTAGGACACTGGACAATATCTTCGTATGGTTGACCCCAAGCACCAGTGATGGCTGCTGTAAGGGCCGCCCCGGCCCGAAGTCTCCGGAGAGAGACTTCCTCATTTATTGTTCATACACATGTAAGCAAGTGTTCGAGGCGTGTTTCGTCTGGCTGCACTCCTGTGTGGCAGCCGTTACAGTCGTAGGAACGAAACGAGTCAATTTATCACGATGTTATGACGCAGTCGCCTTGCTGGATACGAAAACGGAAACCGGTTTGTAGAAGCAAGCATTGCAGCAAATTATTTAGGGCGCTCAGACGATTTCCGGCATTTTAAAAAAGTCTTCGCGGTTTGGACCGTCACTATAATCGAGGAATAATAAGTCGGAAGTGTGGTTTCAGTATACTCCTTTAAAGAAACAATAAAGAATAGTGCGTCAAGCTGTATTAACAAATTACACTTATGTAATAGCAAGATGCAACCCTTGCCGGGGGAGGAAGCTCGGCAAGGCAGCGAATAGATGAGAAAACGAGAAGCGGGTGACGACGGCGCACCGAAGTTATCCCTACAGATCTGCGTGACGTCATGAATCTCGAAGACACCTACTTGTGTCTAGTTAGAGGATTACTGGCAAAATATCGTCAACGCTTCATCGTTTTTTCTTTTTTCGTTTTTTTTTGCGATAGTTTAAGGTCCCAGGCCTCTAAACCCTAGAAAAAAATTCAGGAAAGCACCAGAGCACCTTAAATTAAATTTAATATAATTTTTTTTCTGCAGGAGGTTTCGGTTTTGTTCTCCAGGAGGTGACTGTGTCGTGACGTAAAAGGTGGTCACGTGGGAGCGGGACATCACGAAATTTTGACACTCTCTTCGGTTCGCTCGGTCGTATGCAGTGCTGCTACATCGGGCAAAGCAACGAGCAGCAGCAGAGCAGGCGACCGAGCCAGGTCCTGGACCTAGGGTCTCGTGGTCCAGGACCTTCAAGGTCTAACGCGAAAAATGGAGTAGAATATATTATACCAGCATTCATTTAATAGCCTATTTATAAATAAGAACTACCGTTGCATTCCAAAGTAACAACAGTCTCAGCGTAGCAAACTTCGAGAAATGTTCCTGCTTTAAAACGGATGAGAAAATATCTTAAAAGATATGACGTCACACTGGTGATCGGGTATGAGATTGAGCAGAGACAAGGATATAAGGAGTAATAATAGATGAATAGAGCAGAGACAAGGATATAAAGAGTAATAATAGATGAATAGAAGCATATTCATGAAAACTACTAGGTAGTTTTCCTTCGACACTCTCGAGAAAACCCCATGCTTGTCCCTACTCGAAGAAA
This sequence comes from Dermacentor silvarum, assembly GCF_013339745.2. Lineage (NCBI taxonomy): Eukaryota > Metazoa > Arthropoda > Arachnida > Ixodida > Ixodidae > Dermacentor > Dermacentor silvarum. The sequence continues at coordinate 16,731,641 of NC_051163.1, forward strand.
ATGGAACAATAACTACAGTGGAAAGTCACAGCGCATCGCGAACCTGGGTCACCATTTGTCTTCCATTACGCTTAATAAGCGAGAATAATTTTTTTAGTTTATTGAGTGTAATCATCTTTATCGACCACGAGATATCACGTTTGAAATTTCACGTTTAACTTCGACGATAAAACGTCACGAAAGCTCGGACAAGAACATCGACATTTCGAAAAAGAAAAAAAACATTAAGAACCGTACATAAAACAGCACTTGCAAATGAAACACTGGCACTACAATCCATCAAAAGTAATATGACGTCGAGGACAACCTGATTGTCAGTAATGTCGCGAGCTGTAAATGTACCTATGCCTTGCCGAAAAGAGTACTAGTTCCGGCCTGATTGTAAGCAATACCGGGAGTTGTAAGTATACCTATGTCTTGCCGGGCAAGTATAACAGGGCGTATACTTGAGGTACTAAAATGTCGAAAAGCTACCCCCATAGCTTGTAACACTGTTCGACGCTCGAACGGCCCCGTCATTTCTGCCGGACCTACCGGCACCATGAGAGATTGACTTTCAGAAACTGTGGCTCGGAGCCGCGCGAACCCTCGGCTGCTCTGTCGAAGGCACCACGTCAAGTTCGTGTGAAATGAGTCAAGCGTGGCAGAAAAGGCGATCACGCCATACAATGCAGTTCACAACACCCACTCGTGGTTTATATAAGAAACGCTCGCTATAGATGCGGGCAAATCGGGACAATGAAAGTTGGCAACGTTCACCGCAGAGCAAGACAAAAGGAGTTCGAAAGTCGCTCGTTGAAAGCCCAATCCCATTGTCACGACCGAAGGAAACAAAGCCGCTGAACGCACTGTCTATGGAATCACGACTTGAGCGGCAAAGCGAGCGAGCGAAGAAGGCGGCGTCTGGTATATAAAAAAAAAAAAAAGCAGACGACGTGCAGAAAGAATAAGAAAGCCTACAACGCTAACCCTCGTTTTGTCTTCTGCTTTCTATAGCGCCACGTTTTTGCGCTGCTCTCTTCTTAGTTATGAATTGACCGTATTTCGAACCTTGAAAAGCGCTAAAGCGCGCGTTGAGAGCGTCATCGAATGCCATACAAAACACAGCCGCCCCTGCGCCGCTGGAACAATGTATCTACTCAGTTCCGTCATGCAAATGGCCGACGATCAGGGTTTCTGGAGAGACAAGACGCTGCAGGAAAAGGCTGCCAAGCTGTCAGCGCAACGCTCGCCTCAAGAGAAACGCGGGGAGAACGCGAGAGGGGGGGGGGGGGGGGGGGGGGCGAATACAAAATCGTGCGATTACCAGCTGTCATCGGCCTGCCTGGACGCTGCGAAGACGTGCGATGTTCTCACTCGGCGCGTAGCATGCTCGAACATGGAGACCGGGCAGAAGAAACGTGAGCCATTTTGCATACGCTCGTGATCGCTCGTGCAATGGCCCCCACGTGAGCACGGGAAAACCACGGTTGCCAGACGCGCGGCACGATATATGGCTCGCGCATCGCACCTGGGCCATGTCCAGCTATATGTATAACGTGAGCTTGACAAGACGGCGAGGCGAAGGTGATGGCGTGAAGAACGACGGTATGCCGCTGTTTATTGACTTTCTCTCCTTTTGTTGTGCTATATGTATACAGGCACCGAACCAAACCAAATCTCCTTTGCTCACGCCTGCGTTCAAGCTTTAATTGAACGCGGCCAATGACAGGCTGAGGGAGCATCGCCTGCAAGTTCAAGAGTTAGCTGCAGGGTCTATAGAAATCTTTCAGACCATTGCAAAAGATGCCTCTGCACGCCCAATTTTGAGAGCACAAGTGTCACTACGCAGATCAAGGCTGAAAAGTGCAGATATGCGAGGCCTTTTGCACGCACGAAGCCCTGATGATGATGATGTTGATGATTTATTGGCAACCCTTTGAAAGGGGCAAGGACAAAAAAATCCTGCGCTTGTGTAGTGCAAACTCTGCTCAAATCCTGCGTCTAATGTAGCTTCAATCCTGCTCAAATTCTGCGCTTGTGTAGTTCAAATCCAGCGTTAATGCAGCTCCACTAACGTGAAACCTGGGGAAGTACGAAGCAGTGATGCGCCGGTGTTTGCCTTATGTTAACTCACCGTTGGTTTGAACTACACAAGCGCAGGATTTGAGCAGGATTGGAGCTACATTAAGCGCTGGATTCAAATTCTGCGCTTGTGTAGTTCAAATCCAGCGCTAATGCAGCTCCACTAACGTGAAACCTGGGGAATTGCGAAACAGTAGTAGTGATGCGCCGGTGTTTCCCCTGCGTTATTCTTGTGCAACTCTTGCACAAGTGAGGAGGAATCGAGCGCTTGTGGGGTGGTGGCGCCCTCTCTTGCGCTGCGCTGGTACCAGACTGGAGTTTCGGAAGCGATTTTCACGAGTTTCTGCTAATTCCTGCATACCCCTGGCTCATATCTGCATATCCAATGCGGGTATGCGCCACACGTGATTATCGTTAATCGCGACGTAACTGACGAGCATGTCATACTATTGATGTCATGACCTATTAGTCATGCATTCGTACCCTTCCATGCCAATTTTGGTATATACCAAGTGAACGAGACGCGAGTTTTCGGCAGATCTTGTTCTTGTGCGTGACCACGACGACATGCCATCACATTAGACGCCGACAGCCCGGGCCCCTAAAGTGCTTCGCACTTAATAGTCACGTAGCGTTCTTGAGCTAATCAAGGATGCTTTACACGATAGCAGGGAAACAGGAGTTTTTTTTTTCTTTTGCATTCTACAGATTGTGAAATTCATTCTAGCCAACGCGAGTAAGAACAGCAGCACACTGTTTTTTTTTTTTTATCTGAAATGACTGCATCAACTCACCTGACATCTCGAACTTCTTCGTTACGAAGTAGTTGTGCGACGGTTAACCCTCGCCCCACTTATCTACACCACACCCATTTTGCTGCACGCCAGAATAGACCACAGAATCCGCCGCAAAATTTCCGGCACCACGACGTGTGCTCGGTAACAAAATGACGTTGCATTCATGAACGAGACGCGAGTCATTTGTTTTTGCGCGTGACCACGACGACATGACATCACATTAGACGCCGACAGCCCGGGCCTCTAATGCTTCGCATTAATAGTGACCTGCGTTGTGCGAGCTCTTTACATGTCATTTGCAGCATTCTAGCCAATAAGAATAGCACCACACCTTCTATCGACATCTCGAGTTGCGAAGTAGGGTTAACCCCCGCCCCACTTATCTACACCATACCCATTTTGCTGCACGCCAGAATAGACCACAGAATAAAATTTTGAACAAAATGTGTGCATTCTATGATTGCGAGCTCGTCATGGGCGATTTGAATGACATGTCATGTATTCTCGTATTTTGACGCTAGGTTTCCTTTCGTGCACGCAATGTGCAGTAAAGCCACGTTGCTGCCCAGCGGCCGTCCTTGTTGCGTTTTACATGCGGCACGAACGCACGAGGGGGTTCACAATGGAAACACGTTTTGTGCTGCTGTAGTTGTCAGTCGAACATGTGGCTCAAAACCACTATGGTTGATTGCCCAAGAAATGGATAGATTATTCCCACTTTAAACCACCTTGATTATTCCTTGAGCATTGCAAGTTATAATCAGAAATACGTTTTCAGAACTGCTATATAGAGTAAGAGCTATTGAAAGGCGAAATTGCACGTTAATATGAGAGCAAGAATAGCAGTAAGAATCAATAACCATTAACTGAAAAGCAAAAAGATGAAAAAGAGATATAAATTAAAGTCTGCAGTAATGCCTTCGTCTTCCTTAGCACTGTAACCATGTCTGACAGTGTGGCTTCACCGGTCACCGACACAGTGCAGAAAGAAGTCACGCTCATTAAAAGTGACACAGAAGGCAAATATTGTCATAGGGCTCCCAACCTCAAATTTGCCGACAGACGCCAGCGCCACACCTTCCCCTGGCGGAGAGCCGAGTCAAAATGTAGCAGGTCACCGGCACTGTGAGGCGCTCGCGATGCCCGCAACTTTGCAAATATACTCCTTGCGTCACTGTACGTTGTTTCGCGATGGTTCGACGGTCGGGTAGCCAAGGTACCCGGTACCTGTTGCGTAGTGAACTGCCACAACCAGTCACAGAAACACCCACAGGGCCTGCAGCCGCCTGTTGAGTTGTACAGTTTCCCGGGTAAATAGGTATGAAAAGAGAACGGAGACAGTCAAGGCTAACCGCCGTCCGCACAATCAAGCAAGTCGGAATGCGAAAGTTGTTGCCGTTTTACTTAGTGCTTTCTATTATTCGCGCCAGCGTTCTTGCTTTACTTTGTAGCTCAGCCATGCGAGTTTGCTCGTCACGACGAGAATGTCGCTGCAGCTTTACTTCGACGTGCTTTGAGTGACGCATTGAGCGTCGACAGATTTGCGCTTGTGGTGCACATTGTGCTTTCTCGTTTTCTCGGTGCCAGTGCGCGTTTGATCAGCAGCATTTTATTTTAGTCACAGGCGTACCCTTTGCCTCTTTCTTCGCATTCGTTTTTACAATGCAGTGATATCGCATTACATCACGCCAATCGCTGCACCTACGCTACGTGTCCCCTTTGATAATAGACCCCAGTTACGTGCGAGAGCCCCCCTCGACTGACTGCGCGACACGGATAAAAATTTCGCACGCGAAATCTTTAAATTAACATGCGAAAGCGAACAAGCGCGACTCACTTGACTCAGCCAACATCAGCAGTGGTGCACGCTTGCCTCCTCTCTTTTATGCACTACCTGGCCGGAAACTGATGTAGAATTTCACGGGTGGGTGTCGGCCCTTCGCGTTTTCGAGGCTCTTGTGGCACTGAACGGCGGGCTTGTGCGGACAAGTGCACGGGAGGCACAAACTCGCAGCTCGTACTCCCGTACGCAACACACCTGCGCAACCGCGCTGCCTGGCGACATTTTCATTTGCTCTCGCAAGCGACGCTGCTTACCAGCATCCGTAGCGCCACCTAGTCCGGGCTGGAAAGTCTATAGTCAGCGACAGTTCAACAATGCAGAAGCAAGTACTCCTTATTGCTTGCGCGACCTGTAAGGAAACAATTTTTTCTGGGAGCGCGGAGGAACGGACGGAAGGCGCAGTACGCTTTTGTGAGAGAAGCTTCTCATGCGTTATTGACTGTCCGCCAGTTATAGCAGGAAATTATACTTTATTGTGCTACTTCGTATCCTTGTTCTACTGTCTCAGTCAGAAGGAAATCATACGCTGCAAAAGTGGCAGTCGGCCAGGATTTCGGGACATGTACATGTCGTCCCATGGTATGTACATGATATGTAGTCAGTGCATTTTACAGTTAATATGGTGATCGAGAGAGAACTTCAGAAGGCATGACCATTCCACTCAGACGACATACACAGCAGATCACGGTGATGGTACTGTATCAATAAGCTAGGACACATTGGGGTAACACCAAAACGTGTTTATTGACTAGGTAGCAATATGAAAAACAATATTACATTTGGTAGTCAGTTTGTACAACAGAAAATACCTACCTGCCATACAAAAGGAAAGGCCCGAGCAACACTGCACATTTTTTTATATATATAAATAAAATATTCTATTGACTAAGACAACGACTGAGCATGAACATCGGTGCACACGATAAAAAAAAAAAAAAAAAAGGTGCAGAATTTGCCCTTTGCATGCTGCAATCCATGAGAAAAGGCATGGTGATATGTATCTCAGCATGGTATATTCTTTGCACTTCTAAGCTGTTACCTTTAAAAAGCAGAGAACCACTGAAATAGTAAGCAAAAGCCATCCAGGAACTCTCAGACTTGTGTCAACCTGCACGTCGTACGTGCCCACAGCAGCCAAGAACAAATGCTATGTTTTACTTGAAAGACAGGCACCTTGGGTGCTGCTGATATGGCAGATGTACCTATACAAGCAACAAGTACAGCAACACATCCCTCAGCTTTCTTTCCAGGCAGAACAGCTGTTTGAACTTTTGCAATTTATATCAATTTTGTATTGCTATGCTAGAAAATGGCAGGAATTTGAGAAGGTAGAGTCAAGAAGTAAGCTCACGATTGGTTGGTCCCTTATGAACATGTTCATGTACAAGATTGTCTAATGCTTGTCACCAATTGTTAAGGCAAATGCCAAATCCCTCCAAAATGTATACTCTTTATACCTTTGCGTACTCAAAAATACTTTCTTGCACGTTTATGAAAAATCATTGCCAAGTAAATTACCAATTCCTTGACAAAAATTGTTGATGACATCAAGAAAAGGTAACAAAGTTATTTGGAACAAGTGAATGCATTGTCTTAGAGAACATAATTGACAAGTATTGCGCAATCGAAAAAAAAAAAGTATTTGCTTGTTCAAGGCTCGCAATACATTTAAGCTCCTGTACATTAGCATTTGCAAAGATGTAGAACAAAAGCAACTCTAAAAGTGTAAGGCTTCTAGACAGCTGCATCGCGCATGGTAAATATTCCTTTGAAAAGGTAGCTGCTATGTACAGTGCTACACGATACATCAGACGATCAATTCTGGAACAATTCTAGTTGATCTTAACTTGTGCAGGGAAGACTAGAACATGTAAAATAAATGCTGTATAAACACCAACAATTGCATATTTTGGCACTTGAAACACGTGTTTTCGTAAAAGCCACAATGATATCCACAAGCAGAATAACAGACAATACATTAAACTCTGCAGAATATAGGAATGCTCAAGGCAAAATAAATGCTTATGCATCACAGCAAATTTCAGTTTGGCAAGATATGATTGGCAACTCGTAGCCCAGTAGGTCTGCTTAAAGCATTGAACATTCAAGGCCACTGATAACTGGTTTTATGAAAGGCTTATGAAGAAGTGAATTAAGCATATAAAGTTCATGAAAAGCCAGGAACTCCAACTTGTAAAATGTACATCAAGTCAGTTGGTGAAGGTGTGGCACTTTCCAACTGGCTACCACATCTTTTGGCCTCTATAAATGCCAACTGGAGGATGTATGAATATATGGCGCAATCTATATAAAATATTGCACTTAGCGAACTTTCTTTTCATATGTTGCCCTCAGTTGAGAACAAGAATAATGAGCATTGTGTTCCTCTTAAAGCCATAGAAACGTTAACATTAAATGCATGTAAATGTGTAGGCATAAATGTGTCAAAATTCTTATAACAACCACTATTCACTGTGAGGCACTGAAAACCAATTCCAGTGAAAAGGTTGTTCATTTGTACTCTGAATGAAAATCTTGGACACAGTAATAATTGTGTAGCTATCTGTAATTAGTAATGCCTCTACCTTGCAAAAGCTCCGTTCGGGCATTAATTTTTATAGGCGATGCTGGATCAGATTTATGCTAAAAATATAATCTTTATCATGAAAGATTCCAAACTTCTACATTCACTAATATTTCATCAACCCATTCAAAGACAAGTCTATCTGTAAAAGGAGCAGTCTTCCTCAACATTTTCCCGTCATACAGGCTGCAACAGCAGATCAAGAAATGTTACGGCTAAACAAATGCATTCTCTTCTGCTCTATACTATTAGTACATAAGCAAAAATTGCTCACAGAACTTGTCATACTGTTCTGTGCATCAAATTTTGCCGACATCAAACAATGCTCACACACTGTGGATGTCAACTATGCCTCTGTGAGAGTTACCAAGAGTACCAAGCATCTGTTCATGCAACAATTCTACAGAAGCATATATGAGAACAACAGTTGTTAGCTTCATGCTGTGCACGATGCCCAACAGATTCTACAGTGAAAACATGGCACACTGGCAGTGCAGGTGCCCCAACTGCACAGAAGGGATGAGCTCATTAAACAATGTCATTTCAGTCTTGGCCACAATTTGCAGAATGGTGAGAACCTGAACCCCAAGTGCCTCTGCTCACAAGTCATAACTTGATGAATCGCTGGACGACCCTTTCTTCGGGTCGTGCTGAAACAAGCATCAGGAAAACGGCCACAGAACAAACACTACAGCCCCAACGAGACCCAATGCTCCACCAACACCGACATCCCACCAAAAATGCATTCGCTCCACGATCCTGGACAGGGACACAGCCACAGCTGAAGCGATTAGCAAGGCCACGAGAAGCACGCGGGCTGCTGACGGGGCCACTGAATCCCCCCTCCACACAAGGTATCCAACAAGGTAGAATCCGACGTAACAACTGACACTCGAGTGGCCCGATGGGAAGGAGTCGAAGGCCCGCACCACATCTCTTGGAGGCCCGCTGCAGACGTAGTCCGTAATGAGCGGTGAAGCCGTTGTGACAGTTGGAAGAACGGCCACCATTGAGGCTGCTTGGAGATCCACGAAGGGGAGCAGTGGGTGAATTCATGCAGGTAAAAGAATGTTTTCAGGCACTTCTGATTCATGTTCTCATGACAGATTGAGTAGTTCGATAGTATTTGTGGCCAAGCTCCAGCATCAATGCCGAGCCAAAAAGGAATGTAAGAAGCTCATGAAAGCTTAGAAGAGTGGTGCTGGGCCTATTGGCACATAGCTTGCAAAACAACAAAACGCAGCCTTCGAAGATGCGTACACAAGAAGAGAGTGCGTGTGGTTGTGCAATTTCTCTCCTCTTGTATGTCTTTGAAGGCTGGGTTTTGTCATTGTTCATGAAAGCTACGTGGTATTACCTAATATTGATCAGATGAAACTGGCAGGGAACTTGTGCTATGAGCACATCAATGGCAAATTACAGGATGATACTAGAAAAGTTTTCATTTGTGGCCACCAATTTTACAATTTGTAAAGCACGACTCTAGTGCAGTACGGGAGCAGTCACTCATGAAATGCTTGCATTCCGTCAAGCCATCTACCAAGCAAAGCACCCAAGGCACGTACATAAAAAGACTTCACAAATTATATTGAAGTTGAGTTTCTCTTTATAGCATTCCTGTGGCAGAAGAGAATAGCTGGAATTGCTTGGAAACTGCTCTTGTGACACCATCCTCCAGTCTTCGAGCTGCCTGGGGTTCACCATATGTAATCAGTAAAGCAGTGTCATTCCTTTACATTGCTGGAATCATTTCATCTCACTGTTCTCTCTTCTGAAGATACTGGTAGGCAATATTGTCTAAAGTGCTGAGCAACATGAATTGGAACTTTCTTGGTAGTGATAACAAAAGATCTACTAGTTCAGATGGTTTTATAGGAGAAAAGATCCAAAATTGGGCTTCGGCATTATTTTCGACCACACAGGCAGTTAACTTCTCCTTGCACTGACGCAAGTCTATTTCTAGCTGTTCAAGCGCTCTTATTCTAATGGAAGGCAGCATCGTAAGATTAAACATACATTAAAGTTGATCAATAGATAGCCATTTGTGTTCATGATCAATGAGAATAAAATTCCCTCTGACATTTCTGATAAAATGCTGAGAGCATAATTTGGTCAACTTGCTTCAGCTGTACTGGCTGCAATATTGTATCCGCTGCCATTACATGGCAGCGGCCTTGGCATTTGACCTTGGCCTTTGTCAAGCTAATATGACAGATTTTTACCCAGGAGTCCCTGCCACTGTACCAGTATTTACCAGTAAATAAAAAAAATGCCAGGCCTGCGCAGCCCACGCAGCACAGTCACAGCGTAAGCTAGACGATCGTTTCGACAGTACTACCTAGTAATTTGAGTGAATGCGTCAGGAACGCGCTTGGGACGCCGTCGCGCGTGCAAGCCGACGCGTTCCATCGCCGATGGCTAGCGCCGTTCGGCCCAGCCAAGCAGCCGACAATGCAACTATGGCTGTCACACTCGCTCCCATTGCAACGCGCCCAATCTGGCGCAATCAACCTGATCCCGAGCGTCCGGTGGTATGTTAGCGCCTTCTAGTTAAGGCGGCAGCAAAATTTACAGTGTCTGAAAGGTTGCGTTTGCCGGCGCCTTAACTAGATGGAGCCACCATACCGGCGGAAGCTTCGGACCGCGTTGTTTGCGTTCCGCGTCTGAATCGCATTTCGTCGTCTGCGCCTGCGCGCCTGCATAGGGCGCGTTTATAATACATTTTCCCGCTCTCGGATAGCAAGCGCTTGCATGGCTCAGTGGTAGAGTATCCGCCTCCCACGCAGCGGGCCTGGGTTCGATCCCGGCGGGGAGCGGGTACTTTTTTTCGCATGCGATAGCGGCTACGGGGCGGCGGCGGAGGCATCATCGCGACCCGGAACGGCTATTGGAATGAGCCCATAACAGCTTACGCTGTAAAAATTCAATTGAGCAGACAATATTGGAATGGTCAGTACATGACTTAACACTGCCACAACGTAAGCCTGGACAAAAAAATAGGCACCTGCCCTGTCCTCCTACCCTTCTCTGTGACATGTTCACTAAAGGGACATTAAAGAGAAAATTGTTCAGAATTATTAAATTACTCTTGCATAACACAAAAAAGCTGGTATTACCGTGAGAGGCGGCTTGGCACACCGAAAGAGGTGCAAGAACGTTAGGATGAGTGGCACCACCACCATGAAGTTCTCTCACATGACGTGATGGATTTTGACAGCAGCTGCTCGGGCCTTGTTAATTTTATATTGGTAACGACTATGTAGCCCACAATTGAACTTGGAAAGTTTCGAGGACTGGTATTGCACCAAAACGGCCTAAATATGAGAAAGAATCGACACTTTGATGCCGCGATCGAACCTGCGACCTCGAGCTGAGCGGCACCACAGCCACTTGGCTACCATGGTGCATAGTCACCCTCTTTACTAAATAAATCTCTTACCGCAAAATTAACGAAAAAAAATAGTCTTGAAAGAATACGTCAGTCTAAACCGATTTAGCGTCTTCTCTTTAGTATCCCTTTAAGGCACGCTGTGCCATTGGAGCTGAACAAGTTTTTCTTCAGTGCGTTTGAATTAAGCGAAAAGTCGAATTACCCGAGTTTGAAGTAACAGGAGCCGATTGTATACACAGTTGAACCCCGGATATACCGAACCTGAAGGGGATCACTAAAAAGCTCGATATATATAGGTAATTCGATATATAAAATAAAAATTTTAAACAAAATTTTTCAAGGGGACTTTACTGCGGTTCGTTATACAAAATAATTCGTTATATGAGGGTTCGATATAACCGGGTTCGACTGTGTGTGTGTATATATATATATATATATATATATATATATATATATATATATATATATGCCGGCCACTCCCATGTACACACACACCCTGGCAAAGGAGGGTGGCGTTCCGCTGGTTCCGGAAGACGGGCTTGCAGGCGTCCAAGAAGTAGGGACGCTTCTCGGCGACGGCGTCCTTCAGCAGCTGCGTTACCGTGGTCACCAAGAGCAGGCCCACCAGGTATCGCCGCAGAAGGCGTCCGCTCCAGAAGAAGCGGTCGCGCAGCGGAGCGCCGGTGCGGCGGAACTCCAATACGAGCAACAGGGCCACCGGCACGGTGACCACGAAGATGACGAGGTCACGAGTGCGAACGCTCTCGGACAGGAACGGTGACTGCAGGCTCGGATCGTCGCAGCGGAACGCGGGACGCCACATGCCGGGAATGGAACCCACCTGCGCCACCATTTCAAAGCCGAGGAAACGTAGTTATTAAACGTGCTACAGTTATGAGAAACACATTGCAGTCAAACCCGGATATATCGAACCCAGATATAACGAATTATTGTGTATACCGAAGAGCAGTAAAATCCCCTTGAAAATTTCTGTATAAAAATTGTATTTTGCATATCGAATTACCTATATATCGAACTTCTTTGTGATGCCCTCCAGATTCGGCATATCCGGGTGCGACTGTAATGTGTGCGTTTTACACACGTCTTAAATTGCACTAACGAGAATCCAGTAATCAAGTTCAGACAAGCTTACCGCCCAAAGTCTTGCAGTTTTTGGTGAGGGAAGGCTAATTGATTAAGATGAAGTGGAGGCCAGGCTTAGTTTTATAAAATTTCGGCTGCCTTGTTTCCTTTTCCTTCATGAGTGCCCAGGTCGCGGCGTGGATGCCTTAGTTCAACGTCAACGATTTCGTATTTTCCCATATTTGGGCTGTCTTGAAACTTTCTGAAGCTACAACGTTGAACCTTCGCGTATTTTAGAAAGCAATTAATGTACCTATTAGTGCAAAATGAATGAATATTTCTGAATGAATATTTGATCGTTAAACCTATTTACTGCTAGCAGTTAACTTGCAATTCTTTTGTATAAAGCATGATTCTTACATTCGCGTTTCAGTGTTTCATTCTGTTCACTCGAACCGAGTTGTGTGTACTCAAAACCATGTACTACATGGCTCAGAGCCAACAGGAGCACGAGCCTTTGTCAGGCCTAGCAACCTTTTGCTCTTGCTCCTGAATCTGTATATAGTAGAAACAAATAAACTTCGAACTTCAATTTCCCTTTTAGAAAGATGGCCGTGATGCGCCTGGCAGGTATTCCCTCAATAAAACCGGTTGGGGCTAGTTGGTACATCATTTTTAACCCCGTAATGCCCAAACAGTTCCACATAAAGGAAACTTTGAACAACTTGCTGACATTTATTTCTGGCCATGGTGTGTACATTAGTAAAAAAGGTTCAGTTACCACTTAATTAACGTACTAGCTAATTAGCAAATGGTTTGTTAATTACACTCGCCGCTGCTGAAACTACTCCAGTATATGAAAAACATCACTATGAGCTTTGTATTACGATTCACTTCAATCAGCATTTCGAGGCATCAAACTCGGTGTAGCATGATACGTTGTGCACTATCAGGTTAAGATGAAAAAAAAAAAAAAACAGCCCTTCCTCTGTCGAGAAAATGGAGGTAAGAAAAGCTTGTGGCAATGCGACACTGTCATAGGCGTTCCGCTTCGTGTTTGCGCTTAACTCAGGGGCGGCGGCTCTTCGCTGACATTTCACCTGGGCTTCGGAAGCACTCACTCTAGGCTCGGACCGACAAGCTTCGTTACCCACATTTTATCGACAGGGGAAGGGCTGGTGACTGTCTCTTTAGGTAACACGTGTGAAAAGGGTAGTTCAAGGGCGCGTTACAGGTCCCCGTCCCATTGAGCTTGGACCCTTTCTGCACAATCACCAAGACGGGCCCACATGAAAGGGGTATGTGCCATTGAGCTTGGACCCTTTCTGCACTATCCCCAGGATCGGCCCACTTTTCAGCGTGACAGCACCACCGCAGACACTTTTGAGCCTATAAAGCTTTGCTTGAGAAATCAGCGCTAACACCGAGGGCAAGCACAAAGAAGAGACGGACCAGCGCCAGTGCTTGTCACGTCTCTTCCTTTTGCGGTTGTCCTGGGTGTATTTGCCGTGTTCCATCCCTCACCTGGAAAGCCCCGGATATGGAGAGGATGACGTAGACGGCGAGAGCGGCCAGCAGGACCTCGGTGGCGAGCTCGACCAGGGTCCTGGCCGGCACCAGGGCGTTGAGGAAGACCACCAGCAGCGAGGCGGCCGACCGGTGGGACTTCTTGCTGACGCGTTGGCTGTCCTGCAGCGAAGAGGCATCGGTGAGCACGCTCGGATCGGCGCCGCTGCAGTTTCTGAGCAGCTCCTGGTCGGTCTTGTCGGCGGGGGCTTCGGGGTCCGCGGGGTTGGGCGTCACCGACATCTCCATGGCAACCGCTCACCTGCGAACAGTTGCAAACAACCCGTGCAACACAGCCATAGTTAGTGGAAGACACTTAAGAACGAGACAAGAGGCGAGATTCGACAATAGAGAGTTTTTGGCTCGTCCGTAAACGTATTAGCGTTTCCTGAATACCGGTTAGGCAACAAGCCTGAGATTAACCAGCACATCTCAACCAGAATTAACCAACACATCTCAACCAGAGCGCACACAAAGACGTTATTAGTGACCTTACCGTGTTCTACTTATCTGCTGGTGTAAAGCGTTGGCAGCGGCGTATTCGTTAACGTTTACTCCTTTATGATTTTCCTTCGACGAAAGCACTCCCGCGACAAAAAATATTTCAAACGCGCTGTAGTTGGACAAAGCGTCACGACATTTCGCTACCAGCTTTGCTAATGCCATCGACGGCTCCGGTAATCCTTAATTTTTCACCATTTAGTGATTACCGGCTCCGGTAATCCGTAATAAAGGCCAGTATTGAACCACGACGTTTTTTCTTAAATATTAAGCCACCCAACCGCGGGCGCTGAATTCCACACCAAAAGATTTTAATTTTGATCGAACGCGTCATTACTATTATTACTAATTGCAGGTACTTTAATTAATATGATCTAGTTTCCTTATACAAGAAACCAAAGGGTCCCAGATAAAACGTGCTTCTTTGCACATGACTGGGTCAAGTACATATTTCAACTTCTACTCACATAGAAAAAGAAAAAAAAAAAAACGATAAAATGTACACAGAAAGCAACAAACAACATGGTAAACAGTGCACGGCTGCTTAAATTCAACATTTACAAGCTAGATCTCGGTAACCTTCCTCAAAAGTTAGGCAGGCTATAACCACAGAAGCCCAACTTTTTTCCCGCCATCATAACTAAGGCATTGTGCCCAGCCTGCTTTCTTTCCCTTCATGCAACGAGGCCTGCGTGTTACTCATATCGGCTCCATATTTTCGCTGCGCTTTCGCAATGACCGATTGAGAGGCAACACAAACACCGCGACGTTCTCAAGTTCGCGGCCTGTCTCCCGCTCCCAGCTTTTCTCCTCGCTTCAATTTTTTTTTTTTTTTCTGCGTAACGCCGCGCCGGGAACGTTTCGCACATCGCGAGGCGACGGACGACCATGAATGGAAACCGCCTTCCCAACACCGACCGTGGCAAACAGTGAAGAGGCAAGAGAAGCCAGCGGCCCCGACCAAGGTCAGCGTCGCTTTTAGCCGAACCGCCGCCCCTGCAACACAGGCCAAGGCGGGGACGACGTTCACAAACTCTGTGCAGTGGGACGAAGGCCCACGTAGGAACGATAACCTAAAGTATTATAGGAATCGCCCATTGTCCGCCGTTAATCTGCCTGCATGAATGAATGCGTGTTTAGTGGCGCAAGGCAAGGTATGGCCAAAGAACGCTATGTTAGTGAGTTCGCAGTGGAGCGATGAATTCTGCGAAGTAGATGAGACGTGGCTGTAACGGGGCCTAAAAATAATCGCGGTAGAGTGCGTAAAATCTACATGTAATAAGATTATGGCAATGACTAATGAGGTGTACTACGAACATGAAAAAATCCATTGCGAAATAATGGTACGATAGACAAAATATGTCAGATGCAAGAATTCGCAAGAAGCACCAGTGACTAAACGGAGCCTTTGAAAACACAAGGACCTGAAGACACGTGCTTAACAAAACTACTGTCACGGCGGCATCCTCTGGAGAGAGGATACGCTACGAATTTATTGGGCTAATAACATGTATAGGACTACACCGTCCATAATCTGCCTGTACTCGAGACCGGTTGGACGGAAGGATGGGGATTAGTGACGGACAATGGGCGAGCTCTTCCCCAAGGAAGGCTTAGTAAATGACGACCAGTCTCAAGAGATACTCCACTCCAGCAAATATATATATACCTCCCCGTTGCAAGGGGGGTCGCCCTACGTGACATCACGCCCCCGTCAGGCGGCGATAAGAAAGCCAACTTGGAATTGGTGAACACTAATTTATAGGTAAAAATGGAACGGCAAGATGAGAGTTTAGAGGGAGAGAAAGAGAGAGAGATCACAACCCAGTACGTCAGAAGTCACGTGTAAATAAATGTGCAACGCAATATCATACACTGACACACAGGATTTCCGCCGTACAGTGTATTCGTGCTCTTCTGCCGTGATCACCGTCACGCAGCCTTCTCGTCAAGTATGAACCAACTCGCCTAAATCAAGGTTTGACTTCACACATTAATAGCCCGCACGCGTCCTCAAGAAACCCCCCCAACTCTGTAGTCCCCGCGTCAATGGTCGATACCGAGGACACTGATTTTTCTTACTAAAGTCACTTTATAATTGAATAATATACGACAAATCAACGTATTTTGAATACTGCACAGCGTGCAAAAAGGAAGGGACTCGAACAAAGATGAAATAGTTCACTTTAGTGTCCGAGAACCTCGCATTTCAGTCACTTCTGGGACGCTTACAGCCATGTAACCGTAACCAACTAGCCCTATAGCAGTGTTTGCTTAGTTGCTGGTCGGCCGAGATGAGACCCGTAGCCTTTGGCTTCACTGCACCCAACTCGGAATACGGGAGTACGCCCCTGCCTCCGTCGCATCAGCGTCTTTTCTAAAGCCAGTCAACGCTGACGAGGACGACGACAGCGCCGAGAATATAAATACACGACATAAGCAAGCACGGCACCCCCACAAGCGGCCGGGGAACGTTTCAACGGAAAAACACGCAAGCACGCATCATGAGCGAGCCCGCCAAAGCCGCCCCGAACGCAGGTGCTTTATGGCGGTCAAAAGCGAAGGTGACGTAAAACAAAACAAAAAAAGAAAAGTTATCCCAGCCGCCAAACGTCGTCATCACCGAACAACGACTTCTTCGCCGTAGCGCTAAATGCGTGCGCCACCTTTGAACGTCCGGCGGGAGCCCCGCCTTCGCTTCCTTCGCAAACAGGCGACCGATGGTCATTCATGCGGCGCGCCGATGGTCAACGTTCTTCTCCACTAGCAGTTAGCCGCCTTCTCGCCGGTAAGTTGGGACTTCGTCAAACAAATCGCGCAACGACGTGGATGCCACGCCAGCTGCACCTAAGCGGCAGCAACACTGTAAAATAATGTACGCCCATAAAAGCGAGTAAGGGTGGAAATCGGGGCTATAACTCATACCCTTTAAACCCAAGAAGGGTGTAAAGGTGAGTTATAAACCAGCTGTGACTTATAGACCAGTACACACGGAGCACAAAGCGTACAGAGGGGGTTAAGCTTTGAGTACGCAAAGTCGCTTGGGGGCGATATATTTGGAGAACTCACGGGTAATAACAAGTCTGATAAGACTTAGGTGGCTTGTTTAATTTTTTTTCTCTTGTATTTATTGGTGTAGATGCTCAGCAGTGCACAAATCACTATCAGTGTATAATGGTCTTTTTCGTTTCATACGTAATTCCCTAAATTTCGGAATACGTGCATCAAGTAGAAAAATGCACAAGTTAATTTTTTAGTTCTCTCCAGTTGTGTCTGATTCGTCTATGAATCAAACTATTATATCAAACAGAATATGAGCCTGCATCTTCTTTGTACCACGGTGGAAGACGTTACTCCGTACAGTAACCCGTACAGTCCTGCTACGAGCTGAATATCTAAATAACGACTGAACAGTCACGCGTAAATGTATTTACGCTTCAGTGGGCTGGAGTAACTAAAGTGAATTGCCAGCAATTATGATGGAGAAAAAGAAAAACACTTATGCTAGATAAAAAAACAACGCAAATACGCCTATAGAATGCCCGCACGTCTGCAGTGTTTATTTCAGTGGGGCGCAAAATCATGTATCTATCGAGGATTTGGTCCCAATAGGCGTGCAGTCGCCGAGACCGGGAATCGAACCCCGGACCTCCTGCGAACCCAGGCAACCGCAGCGGGTCTAGCAGCTACCTCACCCCCCCCCCCCCCCCTTTTTTTTTGTGCGTTTGTTTGATGTCCATGTGGTACGGTTATTACTTCGCCACGCTCCGTTACGGCTTCTTCGAAATTCTGGACTCGAGCCAAACAGCGAAGTGGGCGATGTAGAAGGGGGGGGGGCTGTATACATCGTCATCGTATATTGCTGCTCTCATCCCTAACGTCAACTAGCACTGTGTAACTATTTACGCTCGTTCGCGAGAGCAGACTCGAGTTCCGCGTAACTATTTACGCTCGCTAAGGAATTGCACCATCTCGTAAACGCGTTCCACGAGTCGTTTGATACGTAGTGGGCACCGTGCCAAGGCAGCGTCGGCCATCCAACTCGCTTCACTCATTCTTAGCCTCCGTACAGCAATCTTCGCCGAGTCAGCCGGGGGTTTTGGAGAACCGGGTCAGAGCGACGCCGCCCAGAGTGACCGGACAGCTCGAACGATCGCGAGAGGGCATGCAAATATATTACGTAGGGCTTCCCCCGTTTCTGAGAAGTAGTACATATGCTGCTTATAATCAAATCAATCTCCGCGCAAAATCGAACGTGCACGGCGGCCCCGACATGAAAAACTGGTTTAATGAACAGCTGCAATTTGAAAGGTGTTCAGCTCCAGAATTATACGTATATGTCGGCGCCACCCTGCAGTCTTCCCCTTCAATCACGGGCACCGTGTTGCAGCTCGTACTGAACGCGACTGTACGTTAACATAGCTTACAAGAAACCCAGTAGCGTACGGAGCATGCTCAATGATGACAACGTTATTTCGCGTTTTGTGGAGCAACGAGCTCACCCGTTGCGCGTTACTAATACTGCCAAAATAAAAAAAAATAAAAAAGACATTCGCTGGGCGTCACGCAATAATCGAGAGATGAACAAATGGAGGCACCGTTTTGGTTTTCTGCTCTGGTTCACTGACGCAATCCTGCGCTTCTGGCGTCACGGTGTCGGGGAGAATAGTTGTCGCGAGCTGTTGGAATAGATTCGACGGTAGTTACGAAAAGCAAGGAAAAAAAGAACACTTCTACGGATTCCATCGCCCACGCAGGAGCTTTATGAAGAGCCGAAAAGCAGACAATGCATCTGCGCTCCGATATGACAAATATTCGCGGAAGCGGCAGACATATTCCGAGAATATAGTATGTACCACTCCGAGGCGGCACCGAGTATTTTCGATTATGAGATCGGCGAAAGGAAATGAACTCCATCTTCTGCAAACGCCGAAAGAAGGCGTTTCATGAGCGATTTAGTAACACTATATACTCCGTTCCGCATATAGCAGGCAACACTGCGACTGTGGTGATGGTTTTTTTTTTTTTTTTTTTTTGAAGGGTGCCAACACCGCCAGAGTTAGAAAACGAAACATGGCACTGAAGAATACGGACTGTTCATGAACGCTTCAATCGAACAGAACGAAATTGCGTGCATTATGTTCTTGTTCTATCATATGCGGAACGAGAATCAACCTATGATATGCCAGCTTTGGCTCCCTAACGATAACTCAATGGAAGTACAGCGGTCTCTTCTTGAGCACGCGATCATGACCGCTGGTCTATTTGAGCAGAACGGGCACCATACTGCGGCAGTGATATGCGAACGCAGTCAAAGGATGGCAAAGGACGAACTGGTGCAATGAGATTAGGAAACGAAGGCATATGGTAAGACGGGGTCGACTGGGCGCAATATAATAATTGGAGATCGCGCTGAGAGACAAATACATAAAAGACGCACAGATGAGAGACGATGGTCTACGCCCCCCTCCTTATTAGGAAAAACCCAGATTGAGACACTAATGGGGGAGGCATTGTTAAATGAAACCATTCTCGGAAGAATGATTACGCTGTAAGAAAAAAAAAGTTTCATAAATTTCCACTGCGCCTAAATGAGGCCAACGCGGCGAGTAGCAGCACAGTCCGACGGGCATTGACGTTGATTGTGCACTTACAACTCATTGCTTACCGTTTAAACGAGGCTCACGCGAGTTCTGCTACACGAGCGGTCAGCGGCTCTGCGTCGGGCGATAGGACAAACAACTACGCAACAGCAGAACCATTCGCAGAACCGCGAGGTCGCGTACTCGAGCGCCTACTTCATCGCTCGTTCACCCTTCGTCCGTCGCAAGGTCGTTACGACGCGATTCTGCGGGGCAATTTGACGACGCACGAAAATAACCGGACGTTAATTAAACTGTCGTAAGAAAAAACTTCGCGCTCGCTAGCTGCACACAGGTTTCGAAACACGCTTGGCCATGTTTCTCAGACATGTGTTGCAGCGTGTCCCCGCGTGTTGGCAAGATCATTCACGAGCGAGAGAGCTTCGTTCGCGTGGCCGTGAGAAAGCGTAGCCTCCGAGATCGGGAGGCGCGGCGATACCGCAGAAATGTATTGCAACGAGATGGCAGTTGAGCTAGTTGGTTGACGTTCGTATTTGACTTAGAGCGAAGCGCATCTGTCTGCGTGCTTTCTGTGCCCTCGTCTTCGGTGCGATTCAATCTAAGTCAAATATGAACCTCAACCCCAACCAACCAACCAACCAACCAACCAACCAACCAACCAACCAACCGAGCTGGCCAAGCGCTTTTTTTTATTCCAAAAAGGAAACGCACCAGCTCATGCGCGATTAATTAGGCAGATTATCAGGGATGATGATAGCTATACTGTTACATATATGAAAACGAAGAATTACGGTAACAGTGCTTACACTAGACGGTTCTCCGGCGCAGCCATCGTACAGCTATCATGGGTATGTATGCACAGGTGACGTTTAAAACGTGACGGCCATGACGTGTATCCGGCTCCGCAATTACTTCCGGAGTTTTCAGCTTACAAATGCATAACCTCCGAAATACGTTTTTGTTACCCCGAAAGTGCTTTCGCTGGGATACTGCTTATTAGGATCGAGAATTAAGCAAGGAATAAGCAGCTGCATAACTCAAGACGATGAGGAGAGCATGAATGTGCATAACATGCGTGCTTGTAGCTTAATTCGGAGGTTCTTTGTGGCCTTATTTATTGCGCCGAACGTTTCTGGGGTTCTTGCGTGCCAAACCCAGTTCTGATTAGTAGGCACGCCGCAGTGGAGGGCTCCGGATTAATTTTACCACCTCAGGTTCTTTAACGTGCACTAAAACGCAAGCACACGGGCGTTCTTGCATATCGCCTCCATCGAAATGCGTCCGCCGCGGCCGGGATTCGATCCCGCGACCTCATGCTCAGCAGCGGCGCAGTATCTCTTTTTTTGTATCTTTGAAGCAATCGCATAGCTTTCTAAACACAGCAAGGCAATACGTCTTCACGCACATACATCATCGTTGCGCATAGTTGCTTTATTGCGCAATATTATAAATACGGTTAATTTGCAAAGTCACAATTTCGTTTGTGGTCAGAAAGACGTGTAGGCAGATCCATGCATACTACGCCCATCATTCCCATGTTAGCTGAATCCCGTCACGTACATTTGCAACTCGAGTTCGACAGAATGCGCTCTTGTAACATTTGTAGGACTATGGCCAAGGCACCACCTTCGCCACGCAGTTGACCTACTAGAATTACTGGAGGATAAAACGGGCATTGCAGTCGTTCAACAACCATGGAATTGTGGAATAGTACATGGTTATATTTCTATACGGCTTGGCATGGCTTCACGAAAGTGAAAATAGCACGCAGGAAGAAAATTAACTAGGCAAGAGCATTACGTTATGCCGCCAGCCTTCGCCAGCGAACTATCCTGTAGCCATCCGCTTCGCTATTTCTCACTCTAAGTCGCCCCAACACGTGACCCCCTGCTCGGCGGATGAGCCGGTGCGTTAATTAGGTTCCCGGTAGGCTTTAAACGACGACGCACTCGTTCGGGTACATTGGCAACCACTCTGCACACTTTCTGTTGATGTGTTCGCGAAACTTTAGTCGTTTTTGCACATTGCAACGTATCCATCTATCAGCTTCGCAACGAGCAGCACATGTGCGTTGCTGGCTCAAGCGCGGTCTTTTCGGAAGAGCGTGCCCTCACCGCGGCAGTGGAAGGCACTAAAGCTTACCGCGACATGGTCACGTGTTAGGCCGACTCTATTGGCTTCAATTGCGTCGCCCGAAAAGTTTTCTCCTAGTTCTTTCCTCCCTCCATGAAAAATTCTCGCCCGCACGACTGTAGCACGAAGGGCCAAAGGAATCCCAATACGGGTTTCAGAAAAGGCTACGCAGTTTCAGAAAAATCCCTCCTGGTCCGGGATTCGAACACAGGACCAACGCCTTCCCGGGCGGTCGCTCAACCCTATGAGCTAAGGAGGGTAATATATAGCAGATCGTAGAGCGAGGCCCAATTAACGGACAATTCGATGCACAGGTACACTGAACATGGCAAATCAGTTCGGCGGATGCCCGCTAGGTGGAGGAACAATCTGGGTGTGTACCCGTGCTTCATCATTGCGAGCTGGCCGCGGCCGTACGCACTTTTCCAACACGTGACCCATATCAGGCAAACAAACCGTCCTACCTATAACACAAAGGAGCAGTCGCACGCTTAAAGCGTCACTAAGATGCACCCTTCCTTATTTATCGCCGGCCGCCACCTCCTTCCATTGTCAGAACCGATTTTACTATTTCGGTCGGGAACAAAAAAAAAAAAAAAAAAAAGACATCTTCCTCCACTGCACGTCGCGACCACAATACACGGGAGCACGCACACTCGTGCGCGCGGGTCACACCGCAGGCGCGAGCCACGGGTTCTGGTTATATTCTTAGCAATGGAAGGATTCTATTTCCGCAGTCAGCTGAAAAAAAAAAAAAAAAAGAAAGAAGAATAAAGAGCGTTCGCCGCGCCGACCTCCACGTTACGAGAGGAGCAGCGCTAGCGCTGGAACGGGACGGGCACGTCAGCCGCCTCGAACGACGACGTTCGCTCGCCACGGAATGCGTCTCCCGAGGAGCTCACGTGCGCGTCGCCTTTCGAAAGACGTCAACAAAGGCACCCCCATGGGCTGCGCGCGGTGTTATGAAAACAACGGGGCTCGCGCAGGCGCCGAAACGAGGGAGCGCGAACCGCGCCCAGCTGGAGGCTAGCATACATACATAGGGACACTCGCATAGTGTTTGCGCACACACATATATATGTGGAACGTATATTGGACGAGGAGTACAACAATCTGGCCTGGTTGGATCCTGTACCTGACATAAAAGAGCGCGAAGACGGAGACGAGGACGACAAGACGTATGCAGGATTCGTAAGCGCTATCATGTGACGCTTGCTGCACGTGCACATGTTAAGCCCCTTTTCCGAGAGGCAGTGACGTCACAAACACACGGTAGCGTTGCAGTTGAATTCCGTGAAGGCTATATGGCAGACTTTCTCTTAGACTATAAAGAACTTTAAAATGCTTGCGTCAGATAACAATTCTAATCTTTCAGCTGGATTTACTCGAAGAGGCGGACATTACTTGCACGAGGAGTCGAAATGCATAATCGACTAATTAACAAATATTCACTAATTAAGCTTTTAAGTGATTGCGGTACGTGTCAGGTTACGAAATGGTAGCCGCTGAGTTCGTATGGCGTACACACTTGAAAGGCATCCCCAGGATGAGGCCAGTTTCGAGATATTCATTCTTAAAGTGTACGATGAAATACACTGGCTTTCCAGTTCTTGCTTTTCAATTCATTAAACAGCACTTTATTAATAAAGTGCAATAAGTGCACCTTTACCGGAAGTTTGATGGCGCATATATCGAAACCCTCAGAATTCGTTTTAAGTGATATGCCTTCCAGACTCACCGGCTACAACTTAAAATTGCAATATTGCCGTAAAGTTATTAAAAAAATTAGTTACATTTTGTTAGTCCATTTATCGTGTAATTTATGTCAGCCTCTGAGCAATCTAGTTCAAAGAGGATGATCGTGCTATCTGCCACAGGCGACTGAAAACTTCCGTAGTGTCAGAAAAAAAAAAAGGAAGAAAGAAAGGAAAATGCCACCCGGTGTAATAATACAAAGGACGGACGCACCAAAGTCATGATGAGCTCTTATTTTAGCCAAGTGAGCATGGCTGCGCAAGCTAGGACAAGACACTAGCAAGACAATAGTGGCCGGCATTCATCATCATCATCATCATCAGCAGCAGCAGCAGCCTATATTTGTGTCCACTGCAGGACGAAGGCCTCTCTCTGATCTCCAATTACCCCTGTCTTGCGCTAGCGTATTCCAACTTGCGCCTCCAAATTTCATAACTTCATCATCCCATCTGGTTTTCTGCCGACCTCGACTGCGCTTCCCTTCTCTTGGTATCCATTCTGTAACCCTAATGGTCCACCGGTTATCCATCCTACGCATTACATGGCCTGCCCAGCTCCATTTCTTCCACTTAATGTCAACTAGAATATCGGCTATCCCCGTTTGTTCTCTGATCCACACGGCTCTCTTCCTGTCTCTTAACGTTACTCCTAAGATTTTTCGTTCCATCGCTCTTTGTGCGGTCCTTAACTTGTTCTCCAGCTTCTTTGTTAACCTCCAAGTTTCTGCCCCATATGTTAGCACCGGTAGAATGCAATGATTGTACACTTTCTTTTCAACGACAGTGGTAAGCTCCCAGTCAGGATTTGGCAATGCCTGCCGTATGCACTCCAACCCAATTTTATTCTTCTGTAAATTTCTTTCTCGTGATCAGGGTCCCCTGTGAGTAATTGACCTAGATAAACGTACTCCTTTACAGACTCTAGAGGCTGACTGGCGATCCTGAATTCTTGTTCTCT
Source organism: Dermacentor silvarum (assembly GCF_013339745.2). Lineage (NCBI taxonomy): Eukaryota > Metazoa > Arthropoda > Arachnida > Ixodida > Ixodidae > Dermacentor > Dermacentor silvarum. Next base: position 16,755,918 of record NC_051163.1, read on the forward strand.
TGCCAGGCTATTTAACATTCTTTGTCTTCTGCATGTTAATCTTCAACCCCACTCTTACACTTTCTCGGTTAAGGTCCTCAATCATTAGCTGTAATTCGTTCTTTTGCGCCTCACTGAATGCTGGCCGGTGCTAACATACGGCCGGCATTCAGTGATGCGCAAAAGAAGATCTCGGATCGCAAACCTAAATAGCATCGACACCAGCATTTCTTGGAGGAGCTGCTTAATATTTCGTTGATTGAGATCGTCTGTTCTTCTGCCACCTACAATATGGCGTCTGATCTAGCGGAAACGCGCTCAGCAGCTACCGATGAAATGTCAGCCTCAAGTCAACAGACTTCAGTCTATTCGCATCTATAGGCACGTTTAGTGATGGCAGCGAACCTTGGCTGTCACGACGTCGATGAATGTACAAGTGGACAGTACACTGGCAGTGACAAATGAATAACGGTTTTCACGCGTGAATACTTTTGTGAGAACGCGGCCGGCACATGGAACAGTGAATAGTGAACAGTTATAGACACATCACACATAATAGACCGCTCCCTCACGCTGCATTCTTGCATTCAGTCGAAACATAATGGGCGACGACGGTACAAGCGAAGGAAGCCGTTTAAATAACCGCGTCTAGCAATGAAAGAGCAAACCCCACGCCGCTTCGCTTTTCCTTCCAGTCTAAAAAAAAAAAAAAAACGCGTGGTGCAGACCTCTAGCGGGAGCAGTTGTGCAGACAGTTGGTAGGAACGAAAACGAACGTGTGTGTACAAACAGGATAGAGCGCAAGGCCACAGCGCAAAGCGACACATTAAAGCGCAGATGCGCACGAAAAAAAAAAAAAAAAAAAAGAGACCGTGCAAAGTCAACAACATCATCGCACCAACAAACAATGCCATCACGCCAGTTCCTAGTAAAGCACCAGTCCCGTATGATGGTTCTTTTCGTCGTATGTTTTCACGCTGTTTAGCGCCCAGCGTCACAGCATTCATCCCGTATCTCTCCCCCCCCCCCCCCCCGTTCTCTCCTACAACTTGCGCCTCTACGGGCTCGTCCACTAATGGCTAGAACGCCGAGGGCAGGCGCCACCCGCAAAACAACTCAACAGAAACCGGCGTTAAAGAAAAAAAAATAACAAGATGGCGGGGAGCACATCATTCTATATGGATAAGACAGCCCCAGAGAATCACAAAACGCGCAAAGGACCGCGCAACGGCGCGGCGAGTGATGAAAAAAAAAAAAAAAAAAAACACCAAGGAAAGTGAAAGGAGAGCAAAAATCCATCTGCCGAAACGTCCTTCGAAGCGAAAGCGGAGCAGGAGGGCAGCTCTACCCGCAGCTGAATAAAACACGAAGAAGGGGGAGGAGGGGTTCCAGCCAATGTCGCGGGGCAGCTCTGGCGCCTCGAAATAGCACCGCCGGCGCCCCCTCGACACTCAGCCCCTCTTAATGCCTTTCCCTAGTCGCTAGCTACTCGCCCCCCCCCCCCCCCCCCCCCTTATGCTTTTCTCCCAACACACCCCTTACGATTCTTTCTTCGCTGCAGTCTAGACGCCAACTCACACGTATCAAAAGACAGTTTCAGAGAGGGGGACGTTCCAGCAAACAAAACGGCACAGTCCGAACGGATCAACGCTACGCCTGGCGCTCGACGCGCCCAGCGCGTACGTGGCGCGCATCACGGAGAAGGGAATTCAGGAGCGCCGCGTCTCGAATCGTGAGACAGCTTAGAAGAGAGCATTGGCTTGTCCGTAGCGTTTACGGTATGCAGGGTTACGGAGAGGCCTACGGCAGCAGCAACGCCGTTAACGACATCTTATGGCACGGAGTTTAACTATAAAGCACACAATGCTTAATACCGCGGTGACCTACCATATTCTACTTATCTGCAAGTGTAAAGCATTGGTAGCGACATAACTGTCAACATAGAATCCGTTTATTATGCTTTCTCTTCGACAAGAACATCCAAGCGACATTTTTTTTTTTTTTTTTCGAACACATTGTAGTTGGGCAAAGCGTCACATGGTGTCACTACGAGCGTCCGCGCCTCCGGTTACGGAATACCGGAGACGTCAACGGCAACAGCAACGCTGGTGGCACCATCTTCTGGCACTTTCTTCCACCAGAACGTGTCAGAGGCGTTCTTTTGCGTCATTGCTCTCGCCAGATGAGGAAGGGGCAGAAGCCCTATACGGCAAATGATTGTTGCTGCTAATGCTCTTGCACCATCAGGTTGCCAGAACATGGCCGATTCATTAGTTCAGTATGCTATAGTTGACACCATAGCCACAAGATGGCGCCACGAGCGCTGATGCGCGCGTCAGTGGCTGCAGTGCTCCGCCGAAACACCAGAGCAGCAGACAGCAGCGCTGGCAGCGGCATCCTGTGGAGCTTTCCTCAATTCCAAAGTTGTAGAAATCGTTCCACGAGTATTCTATCCGGAAGAAAGCTGAACCCCCTACAGCACAGTCATTTCGTAATGGCAATAAGTGTTGTGTGACCTGGTTGAACTTCACAGATGCTGCTCACGTGTACATCTCCAGGGTTCCCTGAATGTTATACGTTTGCGGACAGGCTATAACAATATAGAGACTTTTAGCCTGACCGTGTGAGGTCACGAGACTTATTGCAATTGCGAACCATATTCTTTCAATCTGCTAATGTAAAACCAATGATCAATACGTCATCGTCCCCATGCAGCGTATTTTGATTCGGCGAGAATGTAACAATTATAACGCACTGCGTTTCGACAAAGCGTCGCAAGATATTGCAACCAGCGTTATCGCTGCCGTCCACGTCTCTGGTTACCCGGTGTTTACGCAGGTTTAATACACGCGGACAAGCTAAAACCCTAATGTATATGGACGACCATGGCAATGATCCGTGTACAATTCATTGCCTTTAACTTTTTCGAAATTTATTCAGAAGTGATTACGCAATATATTCATTCTGGGTACGAAGTACGGTGCATGTGGAAGTTTAAAGAAGTGGTCTAGTCATTCATGTCATCCGCTTTCGAGAAACTTGACCCTAAGTTGATCCAGACGTCTGTGTCGTCCCAGACGGCGGAAAGAAACCTTGAGGTGTGTTTCGAAATCACTGACTGCGTGACAATACCGGACGCGGCAGCCACCTGGTAATGTACTACACGTAGTTCGATCTTCATCTCTGCGTTTAGGCAATGAAATGCAGTTTTTACCGTAGCAAAGAAGAGGAGATGGAGACGTCTCCACGTACAGGGAGACGCAGCTGTTGGCATCTAACGGCGGTATGTAAATTTTGCAAATAGTTACGCAACATAACAGACAATACAAAGGTCTCAGGAGGAATAATGCATTGAGGAAATGCGTCACGCACGGCCCGTTTCGAGCGGCATTTTTTTCTTGTTCTAGCCTCGTATAATGACAGTTATTTGTATCCCAACAATAATGGCCAAGGAAGCCCGCTTTTCTCGAATTTTTGTAAGGAACATGCAAATCCCCAGTCTTTCCGGAGTCAAGGAAGCTGTTCGCAGAAGCTATCAGCTTCCTCTGTCTCTACGGATGGGTAGCACCCCAGGAGCAACCTTCGCTGGAGTTAGCAACCGGCCCCGGGTGCACGGCCAGAATTACTTTTACGAGCGCGGTCACGGGAGACTGAGAAACTGGGCGAAGTAAAGACCACACTTGCGGAAACACCACTTGAGAGAACAGTTGGAAGATAGTAAACGCGTCAGTGACAGGTGGGCCACGTGTCTCATCGTCATCGACGTAAACACGGCGGACAGATACGAAATGGAGTGCTCGGTTTGCACTGAAGACCACTAATTTCGATTCTCCGTGCCCTAAAATGAACCATAAAGCAACACTAAGTAGGACCTTCAATGTAGACTCTACTCAACATGGCACAAGGAAGTTAAACTCGATTGATTGATAGTGAGACTCCAATCACCCCACCCCATTCGCCTCCTCCGCCCGACCCTCCATCAAAGCCACTCTTACGACGTATCAGGAGAATTGATATCACTGCGTGTCTTCGCCCATTTGATCAGGGCGCCCGGCAACTCCCTAATGCCGACGGGTTATGCGACAGTCAGTGTTAGTTTCGTGCAGTTTGCTCTCCAGCATCACGACCTGCGGGGGCCGTGCCACAAACACTGTGCTGTGCCAAACAGATTATCCTCAACAGTGTGACATAGCCACGAACCTTGCGCATAGACTAGCTTTCTCTCATCTCACCCTCTATCCCTTCAGCTACCCTTCCCCAATGTCCTGTTAATCGCATACTTCCCCTTCCGTTCAGGCGTCAGTCGTTCGGACGAGGGAGTTACAGTGCGACCAGCAGTAATTCCTTTCCATTCCTTAAATAACTTAATCACTTGGCTGCGAAAGTTACAACGGCTGGCTGCTTCGCTAATCCACCTTATTCCGCGATGCTCAAAGCAGCTGATTTAGCAATCCCTAAACCCTGTGCGTCAAGACCGACGGCACCGCTCTGCGCGGGAGGGACGGCACAAGGGGCGCAGCGAATACCGCGCAGAAGACGGAGCATCATAAAAATTACGTGGTTTAACGACACGAAACTGCGAAGTGGGTAATTAGGGCCGCCTTATAGCGAACGGCTCCAGTTCAATCTTCGATTCCGGTTCTTTAATGTGCACCTAAATCACCGTAACACCGAGCGTTTCTTTTTCATTCCGCCTATATCAAAATGCGGCCGCAGCGGTCGTGAATCGAACACACTACCTCGCGCTCAGCAGCTCTACGACACAGCCACCACGACGGGTGACAGAGCAGCGTCGCGAAAGCCCCCTAACCCACGGCTTGGCTCCGCGGTCCGCTGCTCCCTGCCAGCCTCGCCTGGCTGCCCCGCTCGCGTGAGTGAGCGACTCGACCGTAGGCTCGGCAGCAAAGCCGTCGGGGGCAGAAGCAGCCGAAGGCGACATTGGCCGCCCCTCCTCCTCCTCCACTACCACACACCTTCGCAAATCCGCCTTTCCAAATTCTGCCCCCCTTTGAGAGAGGGAAGAGGCGGCGAAGGCTCGCCCGCATCCCCTCTCCTCCACCACTCTCCTCCTCAAACACCGGCGCGAGCGAAGAGAGACGGCAAACACACCGAAGCGACTTCTTCGCCGTGCGCGTATCCGTTTTCCCACGGGCGCAGCAACGGCGGCAATCTGCGCAACTACAGCGCCCCGGCTACCGATCCACCCAAAAAGAGAAGAACAAGCGGCGGCGGAGGACGACCAACGCTGAGCACCCAGCCGACCGACCATTGCAAGAACGAACGCACGCACGTCCGTCTACCGCGATCCCAAAAGTTCTCCCACAGGGTCGGTCCCCCGGAGCTAGTCCGGTCGTCCTTCTTTCACGAATGAACGGGCTCGAGAGGACCGCCGGTTGTAACTAAGAAAAATCGCGAGACGCCGACAGACCTGGCGGAGTAGAAGAAACCACCACCCAAGGGCCACCGGAAATAAATATACACGAGAATAACATCGTCCCCCCCCCCCTTGCAAAGCCTGAATCGTGCCTCGAAGGCACCCTACTTCGATCGTCTCACCGCTCTTTTCCCACCTTGATCCCAACACATTTTGCGAACCTCCGTAATGCTTCTATGTTTTAACGGTACTTCTCATCCAAATGGTGTAGCGGGGACATCGATGAGGGAGGGTTCGGACTGAGAATGACCCTCGGTAATTTTAATCCCCGTGAAAAAAACGAGACCAACTCCATCTCAGAAACTCCCTGCAGTATTAACAGCGAAGGCTAGGGCGTGCGTCAGCCAATCAGTAAAGAGTGCCGGCTATGCATTCTAAGAAAGGAGGGGTGCCCCGCCCATTGTGCGCCCACTAATCCTTCCGTGGATCTTCCATTCAATCGGCGTAGGCGCTGAGCCGTGCTCCCATGAGGATAACCGAAAGCAGTGCCGATCTCCTTTCATCTTCATCAACACACACACACACACACACACGCACGCACGCGCACGCACACACACGCGCACATTTATATATATGTAGCTTTCGTGGCGACCCTAGCGGAAGCTGTGCACGTAACGTTAAGCCCGTGGGATTCCCGCAGACGTAAAAGCACTGACTTGTAGCCATAGACGGATAATATTCTTTTACTCACACGCCCATCAGACGTGGTTCAGGCCTTCTTGATCGGCGAAAGTGCTCACTATTCATGATGGGCGTAGTTAGCAGAAAGCACCAGCACAAAAATGCTCTACTTGGACAAAATAGGTCTAACTGAAGAAACCGGGACGTTTCGTGCATTCGTCTTTTAGAATCCCTAGCCTTAAAGGGCACGACCAAGACTCCGCGGAGACCTACACACACACACGCACACATACACTCAGATGATAGACAACGTACACGGCGCCTGCCCCGACTAATTCCCCACGCCTCTGGCGCCGCTTCACCAGTAAGCCCAGTTATAAAGAAGGCCTTATTACGAACATAATCGTTACGGATACCGTGGCAAAACATAACTGCAACCCTCTCACGCGTGGAACTCACGCAGCTAACTTACAACAGATAAACCAGAGGCGACCCGAAGAAGGGGGAAAAAAAAAAAAGCAAAACCCCGGGAAGAAATAAGCCCCCTCCTCCTCCTCCCATCACGGTCGCCGACTCGGCCGCTGCTGCGACGTGGAAGAATCTTTCCCACGGAAACCAGGCTGCTAGGCACCGCAGAAGAAGCAACAGCGGCAGCACAGGGGCAACCTCGGCGAGTAGCAAGGTCATCGCACCCCGCGATCATGCGTGTCATCATGTATATCCTCGCGCGCCGCTCCCTCCTTCGCCGCTCTCTGAATAGACAAGAGAGTCCCTTTGCTCGCAGCGTACTCCGAGACCGGACGCCGTCAGAAAGAAAAGAAAACACCGCGCCAACCAACCAACCAACCACCCCCAGCGCGCCGAGAACCGGCGGCAAAAAACGTCGAGAGATCGATGGACGCATTAACGAACACGAAAGACTCGGCTTCTGTTTCTCCCTGCTGCAGCTGATGCTGTTGATACTGCGGCCGCGTACAGTATTCGCCCGCACAGCTCGACAAGCGCGGAGCAGTTCAGAGACCTGCCAGCGGCTTCGACTTGTTTTTGTTACGCGAGTGGCTGTCCTGAATAACGAAAAAACGACGTTCTTGCTCCTGTTTTGTCAATGCTTTTCTGCCGTTTATACTTTCCAAGTTTAACAATAACGGCCTGTTTCGAATGACATTGCGAACAATGTTAAGGGCTAATGGCATGTGCAACGTTTTTTTAGACCGCTCTGGCAACACTGCAGAGGTCGTCAAATGTGGCAACTAAGCTTCAGTGCGATCATAAAGCGGGCTCCTATGGCGATAACGAAGCTACATTCTGTATCCCCCTGCATATTCCATTTTCTCAATGAAAATGCACGATCAGAACAGGCCATTGAAGAAATTAAAAACTGCAAACTGACTACACAGACGAAACATGCCAAGGTCCGAAAGCTCGTGAACTACCAGAACACTTTTCAAGCTCTGAATAACACGATCACGCACGGGAGTGCCGGTAGCAACGCCAGGTACGACGCCCACGTGACGTAATAGCCCTACTCGAAACAAAAAAAAAAAAAAAGGGCGCCCCTGCTGGTTTCGTCTTTCCAATAAGTTAAGCGGCGCTTAGCTGCTCCATACTGCCAGTGCTTCCAACGGTTACGCAATAAGAAGTGCGGTCCATAACAGATACCAATTGAATGCTGCTACTTCGTTACGCGCAATACCCGGTCCAGACGACTATCACGCTTACGTGCAGATCACGCGGTAGGGGTAGACAGGGGATGGAAGAGATTAGAAGAGACTATATATACACGTATATACAACTGACAGTAGTTTACTCCGGACAACCGTCCGTGGATTCGGGGCTTCAACGAGGTGCGACCTAATGATAACACATATCTCTCGTATTTACCGCTAAATAGACACTATTTTTTAGTATTTATTTTTCCGTTCAGCCGTGTGACCGATCCCTGTGATAACAGTGGCGCGGTCCACTCCCTTCGAACCCGAAGGGAATTTTTTTTCCCCCTACTTTGTTCTTTCTGATATTAGTTTGGTATTTCGCTCGGAGATATTCTTCTGGATCGTAGTGTGAGTCAGCGATAGCAATGAGTAACTGCGCTCCTCGCGGAAACCGTTCACCTGTTTCAGCTCGATGTTTCAACCAAGGAAGAACTGCACCCCTCATGACTCTGCAGCAGAAAGGCTCAAAGCCTTTTTTGCACCCGTACAAAGCGTGGCAGTATAGCAATATAGGGAACCCCATTACGATGTCTCCCGAAGTGCAAGCATTGCAGTAAAAAAAAAAAAAAAAAAAAAAAAAGTCTTGGTCCGTGGCGATCGAACCGGGGACCAACGCATTTGCCCAAGGCGGTCACTTTACCACCTGTGCTATAACCGGGAGGCTAGAACGGCGCATTTCTTGTCACCAGCCTGCCCTACATTTCAGCTATTTTCGCTAAAGTTGCCGCAGTGTACAGTATATGCCTAAAAAAGTTCACGAAACGTATAAGGAATCTGATAAGCTTAATACCTGTGTCGCCTGATATTCGGATTCGATGTACTAATATATATACGAGCTACAGCGCGTCGTACGGTTTTAATGACTACGCTTACAAACTGCTCGGAAATTCAAAGTCATCCCTGATCCCCCGAGGTCCGTATAAACGTCCTTGCGGCCGAGTGTATAACAGCCTCATTAAGCGCACCGCGGGAAGCGCTGCTCGAACGATACGCCCTCCACAGACGGGAGGGCCTCGGTTTAAAATGCAGTTTCCTATTCTTTCTGCATCCCCATCAACTCTCTCGGCTAAGCGCGACGTTCGCGCGAGGCCGCCACATCGCCTCCGTATCTAAGGATCACGGAGGCCCTCCTTTCTTGCCGATAACCGTGAGAATGCTGCGAGAATTCGAGCGGACACCTGCGTCGTGCGTGTCCTTCGAATAATGCCTCCCATACATTTCGAACGAACGCATTCTGTTAACATTAACAGACCACCAGGTAGAACAGATAACCAGTGGTCTATACTGGGGGAATATAACGGATACCAAGGGTAGTGAAACAGCAGTCGAGAACGGCACACGTTCGTTCTGCACACTGGTCGCGCGAACGGCCCGTATCAAATATAAGGCCACCACGTACAAGGCCAAAAACACACAATGAAACCAAGACATTCGAGCTTAAAATGCATGTGCATTTACAGATATACAGGTATCTAACGAAGTGCGCAGGGGGTGGGGGGACGCGAAATGTCGGCTGCAACGAAATACGACGGAGTTTATTTGAACCATACAAACTGCATACAGCACCAAGTTTCTTGCACGTCGTAAGTGAGACGGGCACAATAGCGCTGGTGACGCCACCGTGCGACGCTGACACGTACAGCACGTACAACGTGGCCTCCGAGGCTCGCGCGCTGCTCGGAGGCCATGCACGGAATTATAGCTGCGCCTACTAGTGTTGTGCTTGCTCATCTGCTGGTGCAAATGCCGACAGCAACTGTTACTAGCGTACAGTAGGTTGAATTTGCGTTTTAGTTCTTTTGTGAGAATAATAATGCGACGGAAAAACGTCAACGCATTGCGGTTGCAGAAGTAACCACACGATGGCGCGAACGTCCCATACGCTCTGGTATTCCGTGAACTCGTAGTACGTTTAAGGACAAGCTAAAGACTATTCTAGGACTAACGTCATCGGCATCCGCAACGTGCCCAGCAACCAACAAACGCCTCTTCCGACACTAACTTCAGCAGCCCGCCTGAAGCGCTTTTTTTTTTTCTTTTTTTGCCGTTTCTTAGCTGTTCCGAAGTCCCCGCTCAGTTCTTTCATTTACCCGTCATTCGGCACATAATCACGCAAAACAAGCAGTACACCAAAAGCTAACCAAACTCTCTTAACAGGACAGGAAACCAATCAACAGGCGCGGTTAAAGTCTGGAGTTCACAAAGTGTGAACACCTCAACTACCTTAGCACCATCAAAAACCTACACGCGCCACGCTTACCCAGCTAAAAAAAAAAATTAATAAAGAGGGGAAAAAAAGCGATAAACAGGAGAAAGCAATACGAGCGCAACATCGCCCACATCTCCCCCGAAAACTCCGTGAATGCCAGGGACAGTCGCGACAAGCAGATCGCTTTGCGAGCAATGCAACACTCAGCGGTCCGCCGAAGACGACAGGCGCCTCAAAGAACGAAAACCCTTTCCCTGTCCCATCAAAAAGGAAGCAACAAAAGCAACAAGAGTTCGCGAAAGGCGGCGCGCGAAGCTGGGAGAGGAAGCAGCGGCATCCCATTGCGTTTTCCTCCCAAGAAGGAGAAGCTGAGAAAACACGAAAGGAGTATATACAGCGGAACAGAGTATCATCGCCTTCCAGCGAAGATCAGCATCACTGCCGCCGGCCACTGCCTACGAAAGAGACGGCCGGAAAAGCAACAAAAACACCGACGAACAAGGCCGAAGCGGTTGCGTAACAGCCGAAGCAACGGAGACTGCTACACAAATGTGTATGTAGAGCGCCAAGCAATCGTAGAAAAAAAATAAAATAGGGAGGCGAGAGGGAGGGGGTGTATAGGACGGATGGAAAACGGAGGCAACATAAGATGGTGGCGGATGAAAGACTCAGGAGGGGGAGGTGGAAGTGGGTGAGAGGAGGCGCTGGGAAGAATGTCAAGGTCTCCGGGACCATCTCGTGAGTGAGAAGCGAGCGCCGAAGAAGAAGAAGCCGGTTCCTGCCGGCGGGTCGCCGTGAAATAAAAAAAAAAAGGGGGGGGGGGGGGAGGGAAGGAACGACCACTTTCGTTCGGTACAGCCGGGAAGAGAAACCGTGCAGTATAACTATACACCACGGAGGCTGGAGACATTCAATCCGCCCACGATCCACCGAAACGATGTTTTTCAAGACAGGGTGTGCGAAATTTCGAAACTTCCGAACAACGACTCAAGTACTGGTCTCTTCGACTAGGTTCTAGAATCGAGTAGTCACTATTGGAATATGCGAACATTTTTCGAATAGTAGAAGTTTTCGAACACTTCACATCGTGAAGTGTGCCCAATCAATCAATCAATCAAGAAACTGAAGCGACAATGCCATCAATTTCATCACCAAGAATTGCGCAGAGAACGCTGCGTCGCTCAGGGAGCTGGACCTTTCAGAGTTCATTCGCGCTCATATTTCGCTCATACACTGTTAGCCTGTGGGTATTCTTTGACAGTTACAAATGCTAATATCGTGGATTAAATCAGAATATGAGTGATTGCAATATTATCTAATGAGATGGTAGTACCTGCATCTTCACTGCAGTCGATGCGTATTTCAGTTTAGGAATAAGCCCGCGCGTAAAGTCACGTGTACATGGGCTGTTTGGTCTGATACTGGGACCATAGAGCTTAATCGGCGCTGACAGAGCACTGTCCTCGTGAGCGGAGGACGGGACCAGGGACGCCTTTAAGTTCCTCCATCTTGTCAGCTCTTATTGGCTCGCGACTCGCAGGACGGCTACGCCCTCCGGTTGGCTCAAAAAGCCAACATGACGAAATAAACCGTTTTCAGAAAAGTAAAGCTAGCTTTCCTGCAAAGCAGTTTGCCTAACTAATGACGACGGAGTCATTTTGTGGCAAATAGTGAGTACGAGCACAGTTTGCTCGTCTCACGTCACGGAAAAATGAAGACGCGCCTCTCGCGATCAAACATCGTGCGCAATAGACAAGCCCCAGCACGTGCAGCTAGATCGTAAGTTTCACTAGAACGATAATCGATGCTGCCATTGGTTGGAAAAATGGAGTGGCAGAGACGCACAACACTTGCGAATTAGGAAAGATGGTCTATATTTCACCGTGTACATACTATAAGTGGCCCCCCAACAGGTCGTGGAAATGCGACGCACCGACCAGGAGGAGTAAGTTTGCTTTAGCCCCGCCGGCGTGCTCATAGCTTTCGACACACTGCACGGTATTAGGCGATGCAAGGTATGGCTTCGGGCGTAGCTTTTTTTCGCTTTGCGATACTAGCCGGCAACGAGAGCTGAGAAGCGGCCAGTGGAGAAAGGAGGAGGAGGAGGAGAGGGGGGGGGGGGGGTGCTGAAGAAGATCGTATAGCTAGCGAAAGGCAGTTGCCGTGGCACGATGATCTACATTGGCGGGCCCCTCTCGCCGCTGGTTTTTCGGCGGTATGCCGGTTTTCGCTTTCAGCTTTCCCAAGGACGCGCACTGCAGCAGACGACACGCTTGCACGTGGAGCAGGCGGCGTATACAATGCAATGGCGCTGTGCAGACGACGACGGGTTAAGGCCCGACGCTCACTCAGTGAAACGAGAGCTATGAAACAGCATGGAGGAAGGAAAAAGATGGGAGGGAGCATCGTGCAACGCGATTGAAGCCGAGTGCGGTGGCCCAAAACGTGGTGAAAACCGTCAGAGGACGGAGGATAAGTAAGAGTGCGCGGTAGGTTTTAGTACTCCCGGTTGATTTTTTCGATACCCATTCGAAACCATTTGAAACTTATCAGATAACCAAAAACAAAACCAAGGGGGAAAATAAACAAGAAAGAAAAAGATATTTCGCCTTCCTCCATGTGAGCAGCTGCCGGTCGAGCGTGCACCGAATAAAAGCTACTGGTAACCAAACGTCTCGGCAAATTTCGATTTTGCTCCGTGATCTCGACGCAATGGGTCCGTGTTGGGACACCACTGTGGCTTCAAGGAGCGTTTGCTTGTCAAGGCTGGCTGTGTGAAGTAATGTTCGCTCCTATCTTGTTGCGTCCTCCATGATGAAACATTCCGGAATAGGCCAAGTTACTGTCTAACTGCAGCTCTATATTCTGACGTAGATGGTTCCCGATGTGTGCTTTAGCATACCTCTACGTCTTAGCGTTACATCACCTGTTCGGGTCTGTGTTCGCGTGCACGCCACAGTAAAGTAAATGCTGCTAGCAGACGGTTCGTTAAGAGACGAGAAAGCGTATACTAGTTTTAGCGTGTGTGTAAAAAGATTATGTAGTACGTAATAACGGAGACGCAGACGTGTGCGGCAGCATTTTGGCCCATTCATGCGACGGTGACATCAAGTAGAGAATGGATAACTACAACTGCAACGAACACGTTATACCGATCTGCTGGCGCAAATCGTGAGAGAACAATGAACAATGACCCAACAAAATATCTCAGGCATTATGGTTGAAAAAAGGCTTCACAAGACGACAACTAGCGACGTTTATGCTATTCCCATCGACGTCACCAGTGGTCCGCCAGCAGGAACGGGCTTCTCTAGCACTGCATTGTTTCAACACAGTGTCGCTGCAACAGTACAGTTACCGCTCCGTCTACGCGTCAGCTGCGGGATTGCTAGCGATACTGCGCCGCGCATGCGCAGATGGCACCTGACAGGCGTAACAGTAGCAACATAGGGGTAACGCCATGCTGAATGGCTCCAACAATAGAACGTTTCAGCTAGGCCGTACACTTCTTACCGTTTTACGGATTACCGGAGCCGTGGACAGCAGTAGCAACGCTGTTACGACATCTTGTGACGCTTTATGCAAATACAGTGCGTTTGAAACATTTGCGTTGTGTGAACGTTCTTGTCGAAGGACTGCGTGTCAACCATTCTCTCGCTTTGAACACTTTATTTACAGTTAAGCAGAACGTTCACTGGTCCGTAAACTCGGCGTTTAAGGGAGCCGTGGACGGCAGCAGAGAATATGGTCGCGACACCTTGTGGCGTTTTGTCCAACTACAATGCGTTCGAAATATTTGTGTCGCGTCAGCGTTATCGTCGAAAGAAAAACACAGAAGCGCTTCACGTGAACGATTAGGTCGATAACAACCCTTTACACCAGCAGCTAAGCAGTATGTAAGTCACTGCAGTATTAGCTTTACATGCTCTTCCTACGTCACGAGATGTCCATCGCTACCAGCGTTCTTGCAGTCGTGCGCCTCTCCGGTATTTCGCAAATGGCAATGCGTTTACGGATACGCTACAACTCTTCAAACTCTGCAACTATTGGAAGGTACGAGCGTTACCGGTCTTCCGGAATTTCGTGACGCAGTGGCGAACAGCCGCGACGGTGGGGACATCTTGTGAGGCTATGGTCAACCACAATTCGCGAGAACGGTACTTTTCACACTTGCCGGGAAAATACAGTAGTAAGACAGTCGCTGTACAAACGTTTACGCCAGCAGAGAAGCGAAAACGGCCGGATATAATGCAATTAGGAGGCCCACATGGCTTCCTTGGGGACACTAAAGAGGGTCAAGTTATACTATTAAATTGCTATTCTGCAATAAATAGCAAAGCGGCCCCTCTGAAGAGCCACCGGAAGGGGGGGGGGGGGGGGGGGGGGGACTTGGCAAGACAAAAAAAAAAAAAAAAAATACTGCTGGTAACCAGCACGCCGTGAAGTCACGAATCATAGCGCCTGCTCGGGTGTAGTCGACAGCTTATCGTTAAGGGCCTACGCTGCATTCTAAAGGGGCGCAGACTCAGCCCTACAGCAAGTTTCTAAACTTTTTCCTGCGCCCAAATACGAGAAAATAATTTGAAATGTTTTGACAAGCCCTGTTTGCTGCTCGCGCGCCTTCGCTGGAACGTGCAGGGGTCAAAGCACTTCAGAGCGAGAAAAGCAGCCTGTTAAAGAGTTTTCGGTTGGAATATATCCTTGCGGGAAAGCCATCTTAGATTTTCGGAAACTGCCCACTGTCCGGAGAACAAATAAATTCAGCTCAGCTGTAACAGTCGCCACCGCAATGGCCCATCGCACCTGCCCCCCTCGCGAACAACACGCCCACCCATCAACAGCGCTGCCGAAAGGGTAACTGCGTAAGCGCGACCCACAGTTTGATTTGCGACACGCTCGACGATGCCTCCGCCGACGAACGAACGACCGTTGCTGCGCACACGGCGAAGGCCACGCGGCGAGCTAAAAGCCTACGGGAGCGTCAAAGGTATTCCCGCGATAAAAATACTGCGGACCATCTGTTGCGCGCGCGCGCGCGTAGGATATTAATGCGCCGGGGGCTAGCGTGACCAAGGCAGGTAACAAGAAGGAGGGGCGTAGCCCGCAACAAAAGCAACAGCAAACGGCAGAAATACAAAACAAAACACCCTGATACGCCAAAACGAGAAAATAATCGCCGAGGAAGAAGCCGAAATAAAACACTAACGCACGCCACGAGGATATATAAAATCGGCCGACAAGCGCTCGACACAAGCGACCAAGAACTAAAGTACGTTTGGAAGAGAAACAGAAGAACAATGAAATAAAAATATATAAACGCAACAAAGCGAAGCAAATAACGAATCACGGAAACGAATAAGCATTAATCAAGGGACAAGGGAGTCAAAAACAAATTAGTCACAAAGCAGACAGGCCAAGCCGGAGAAGAAAAAACAAAACTGAAACGGCGCACTCACAAACACGGTCGGCCGATGCCACGGGAGTATAAAAGCCACACGCGGTCCAACCAGTCGGGCACGCGTCGTGTTTTTTTCACGGTCAAGCGGTCCGAGGTGTGTGGTGACGCAGGATGTGGTGGCGCGGTTATGGCGCTAGCGATGGGGGCTCGCATAAAAAAGGTCGGGGTAGTCGACTGGAGGCCGAGGTCAACGCGACAATTAGCGCCGCCCGCCGCAGGAAAAAAAAAAATAAATAAATAAACTCGAGCCGGTCATCCAGTCGACGCAAGAAGTGTACGGCTGGGCGCACTGACCGGTCACGCGACTCGAATCCGAAGCAGCAGCGCCGGCGCAAAACATTAAACAAAAACGCGTTACGTACCAGAGGGTGGCATAAACAAAAGGGTGTAGCGCTGCGGTTCTTTTTTTTCACGCACGCGCGGCCATGCGCATGCGCCGTCTGCCCGCTATAATAGCCAGCCGCATATTATGTTTACGTAACGAGTCTAAGATAATGCGTTCGCCGGTTGCGATTGGCTGCACAGACGACAAGGGGCGAGCGGATGTAACGCGTGTCCGTCTGCTCTGCACTGCGCTGAACTTTCCCCGTGCGTATTCGAATAACCGTAAAACAAATAAAACAACCGGAAGCATTCGAACAACAAAGCTATACAACCCGGGGAAGCAGACGGCGCAAGGCCTGGTGCACGCGTCGTCTGCTACGCAACGACCGTTTGTGAACGGAATGCATGGTATAGCCACGTATTAAACGCAACAGAAGTGCATGCCCCACGATTTTCGTACAACCCCGAACGCCATTGTATACAGTCAACGCCCGTTAATTCGGCCCTTGCGGGACCGCATGATTCCGTCGAATTATCCAAAAGGTTGAATTAACAAACGGCGGCTAAACGAACGAATGCTGAACACACGAAGCATACTGCTGAATATGGGGGCGTGATAGGACACGAAATCAAGCAGGAACGTAGGGCTTCACGGGCGGAATAAGCGTCAGCCACTAAAACGTAACAAACATAGAACAGCTTATCGCCTAGGGAAACAATAACGCCATCTGCTGATTTTGTGTGTGTGTGTGTGTGTGTGTGCGTGCGTGTGCGTGTGCGTGTGTGCGTGTGTGTGTGTGTGTGTGTGTGTGTGCGCGCGCGTGTGTGTTTTCAAGCTCTTAGTAACCGTTGCGGGCATGAGGTTGGGGTCGTTCGAACTAAACGAAATTTTCTTCCATATCAATGCATGGTCTCCCACCGGGACTTTCCAGTAAATTCGAATTACGCGAGGAGTCGAATTAACCGAGGTCGAAGTAACGGGAATGGACTACACTGTACGAAAAAAAAAAAACGTATTTACAATTTCCCGGGGTTTGGCGCGGGTCGGCGGTATAACGTCTACGTATTGGTGGATCGGGTTTATGCATCGCGCTGACGTCAGAACGCGCTTTTTTCTTCTTTCCAATATACTACTCAAGCGGAGCAGCCCGATGCTCTACCTAGGCACAAGTATGGCACGAGATAACCTTACTACTCCTTCCCCAGTTAAGCTAAAGTGTTTTGATTTTGAGACGCTCGGCGCGTGCGTCGCACAGCAACAACTTATTGGCAAAAGTGAGAGCGCGCCATTCTCCCATACTTGCCTCATAAAGCTAGCACTTTGAGACGATACGTGACATAGCAACCACCGCCTTCGGCATCGGGCCAAATCGGCGGCAGAAAGGATTAAGCGACACGACAGAACAGAACACACGCTTGCGACAAAGTTCACGTCTAGCAGCGCGACTCGCTGTCAAGTAAGCTCACGTCTGCGCTGGACTGGGATGTGCAGGCGTGCAACAATTACATTAAATGATGACGCTTCAACTAGACAACAAAGAACACAGAAATAAGCGCAGTTCCGTTACAAAACCGTATAAGCTCCGCTTAATCTGACACCCATCTTCGACGGTTTCTTCCCAAACTTTTTATGCCCTCACTCATATGTTTAACGTATACAGATCAGACATAAAAAAAAGTTCAGAAGAGCAGACGGAACGTAGTCGCCCCTGCAGCACTTAAGCAGTGCCTGCGCCAACTCGGTGGTCGTCATGAACGAAAAAAAAAAAAAAAAAAAAAAAAAAAAAAACAGCCAACTGCTAAGCCGAAAGCTCGGCGCGTACAGGCAACATCGAGATTACGCTTCTCATACCGCAAAATGGGCCTTGGTATTTTCTTTTCAAAGAAAACCAGCTCACGGAACGGCTCGGGACAGGCGTAACAGTCCATTAACAGGATTTTGCGTCGCGGTCAACCGTCGCACCACACAGGCCATTGAGTTTCCCGAGCTACGAAAAACTGCCACCGCGGTCCTTTAGACCCTCTCTCTCCCTCAAAATTCCTCCGACCACTTCCTGATGAAACTATGGGTGGCCGGCCACTCCCGCCACGCAGGCAAGAATTCATGCACACTAGTTACAGCACTAATGTACGGACGTTTCGGTTCAAAACCAGCGTCAGGGCTGCAGGGTCAACACACCCATAAACAGGCTTGCGACGCGCGTTTCGCAACAGAGCGTGGAAAATTATTTTCCCGCCTTTTCGTGGCTGTCTGTTGGAAGCACGGATTCTGCGTTGGTCTCTACTGTGACCTGCGTTTCTGATCAACGCGCTCTACCCCGAATTTATTCAATGAAGTGGCAATTTCATATTACGTGTATTTGAACGACAAAGTCTGGATAAGTGAAGTAGCAATTCCCACAATTAATTGCGATTAATCGAATTTAAAAAAAAAACCTCAGATGTGCCAACCAAAGCAAGCAATCGATAGGCATTAGGAAGCAAGCTCCTAAGATACAACACAGAGGCGTAACCTAAGCGTGATGCGACGCATGAACATGTGTGAAATTTCGGGGAGAGACATATTCATCTGCGGCGCAAAGTAAACAAATCGGGTAACATCTCTGAAAAAAGTTTTGTCGCCTGTTTTTCTCGCTGTGGGATATTTCCTGCAAAACGTGGAACCAGAAAGGGTGGAAAGAATTTGGGCTCGCCGTAACTGTTGTTTAACTCAAATTTCGAAACAAGATCGCAATTTATATACCTGGAGCGGCTTGCATGAACATTTAATAACGAAAATAATAACGAATTTAAGAACGCGTTCTAGTGCGAACTAGGAGTTTCACTGTTGCCTGGTGGGCCAAAAAGAAGAGAAAAAAAATCGCCTGCTGGTTAAAACAATTAAAATTCAATTTTTCTAGAATCGCCTAAAGGCAACGCGTCTGTGCGCATCTGCGTAATCATCGCGAACCAACGCAATATCTTGTTTAAAATGATCAAGCTGCGAAGTCGCAAAACCGTTTGAACTCTAGCAATTCTTGTAGGGAAACTATATGACAGCAGCGCCCAAGGCTATAGCAGACGCCACAACACTATCGAGGCGCCGAAGCAGACGACACGGTAATGACCTAACGTCGTCTGCTGGCAGACGACGGATTTCTGCGGATCATTTCCTGCAGACGGCGACCTTCGCTATACATGCGGGATGCCGCGGTCCATCCAGAAAAAAAGAAACAACATAGACGAGAGAAACAGACGGCCGTATGTGCTCGCCAAAGCATAAACATGGCACGCCATATAGTTTACGGCGACGAAAGTAGCTGGGCGAGGGATGCATTACGCGGCGAGGGAGGCTCTGTTTGTGCGTGCGTGCGTGTGCCCATGTGTGCGAGCGAGCGAGAGTCTTCGGTGTGGGTGGCGCGATGGTCGCCGAAGGCGAAGGGAACGACCTCGGAGATCCTTGACGTAAGTCCTCCCACAGCGCGAGGTCACGGGCGCCACAAGGCGCAGTTGTACGCGCGTACATATGATGGGCACTGCACTCGCGTCTGAGCGACGCGAGATTGTAAACACCCATAGAGTGTTTCACTCTTGAGAAACAGACGTAAATACGAAAGCTATGAATCCGCGTGTGGCGGCAGCGTGGCTGTTCACCCAGCGACGGAACAATGGGGCAGCATAGCTTCCTACAAAAATCACTAGGTGAAAATGTGGCGCTAGTAGTCTACGGGAGGAACAAGTATGGCGGTTCAGCGACGGGTACTGCACAGTACCCGTACGTAGTACGCGTTGGGTACTACATGACGGGTGCCTAAGCTTGGTCCTTCTGGCTGCAAACGACTTGGCAATTTTGCGAATCGGTAATTTTCGACAAAAATATTGGTTTGCAAGTGTAGTAATTCGCAACGATTATGCCCGCGCGTAGTCTTACTGCTTTCGTGCGCTTGCAAAAAATATAACTGCTTGGAAACTTAGGCCCATAAAGGGAGATCAAGCGTAATAAATAAACCCACAAGACGATATGTAGCCCAAAGCCCGAAAGTTAAGACAAATCAAGGTACTAACTAGTCTATAACCCCATCATTCCCATTGCAGCTGAAAGATTTCAACGGCTTATCTGCCTCGAGAGACTTTAGTAAAAAAACTACGATGCGCAGTCACTCCGAGGTGGGCGCGCCCGTATGTTTCTGCGAGCGAGCGCGATCTCACAGGGCACGATGCAGTATACACATAGCAGCTTTAAACGACCTTATCGATTCTTATGCTAGCATTCATGAAGCTCATTTTTCACCACAATACGGGTGCACACGAGTACCTAAAGAAACACGTCGTGCAGGAAAAGTTCAGTTCGACGTTAGTGTGTGCGATGGACACTGGTTATTGTCGGACGTGTCTGCTGTATTGGAGAGGCGGACGTTTACTACGTTGGGTGAAGCATTTGCCGACAAAACGAATTCTCCAACTGCGTAGCGCGCTGTGCACTTGCAAATGATCCCTAAAAGAAAAAAAAAAAAGAAAGAAAAGGCTTTATCGGAAACGCCAAAAAAAAAAAAAAAACAAGCTTCGGTTAAACCGATTCCCAAAGTCCATGCGACCTACATAACTTCTTTTTCTTGAACAAGGTATCGTGATTAATTCAGACCGAGAATTCATGATGGGCAGTCAGCCTCTGGAATCTGAGCAAGAGTGAATTTACCTAGGCCAATCGCGCGATTCTGATCATGAGAGGAAAATTACTTTTTTTTTTCGTGTACGCGTCACCTGATCTCGCATAAAAAATTTTACGCCATAATTGCCGGTGTTGTAGGCGATAAGAAGTTACTAACGAAACACCTCGATTAGCCGGCAGCGAAAAGAAGCTAACCGTCAATTACGCCAGATCGAACTTTAAGCCGACGGTCGCCGAAGATTTCCACGAGAGCGCTAAGGGAAGGACCGGCAGCTTTCTTTCAAATTCCACAGAAGTCTGGAAAGAACAAAGCCGTGCCTGAACACCGTTGCGCAATCCGCGATACAGTTGCTAAGCTAAGGAAACCGGCGCCAATTAGCTTTCCATTATCTTTCTTATTTTTTTGCAAACGTAACAAGAACGACGCGCTGCAAGAACCGAGCACCACTGCGCAATCAGCTTATACATCACGCTTTCGAGCCCTGACGCAACGCTCCCGTCAGAAAAACAGATCCCTACATGCTACGTGAGCAGATTACGACGACCTCCGACACTAAATATACACAGTATAAATCATTGCGGACCTCCAGTGATGAAACGGAGTCGATGTAAGAAAGGAGAGAAAAAAAAAAAAAAAAGATCGAAGCCATTCGTACGCGTCGCACTGCCTCCCACTCTTGAGCAACGGCTGCGTCAAAAAGGTTTCGCAAAGAACCCTCTAGCTCCGTTTCCCTCCCCCTCCTCAAACAGAAATAGAAAGAAGGACCGAACGAAAGAACTACGGAAGGTATAAACCGAAAATAGAGGCAGGCGCGCCGGGCCGGTATACATAACACCCGATATAACGCCGAAAGGTAAGCCCCATCTCTGGCGCCAATGCGGCGTTAACAAAATTACCCTGGCGCAAGCAGGTGTACCGCTTCTCGTGTATCGGCAGAAGCGAGAGAGCCAGCATCTCGGCAACAACGCCGCAACCTGCTTCAGTCAAGAAAGCGCGCGACACAGCCACCAAATTGCCGGCCATTCCTCCATGTGATGCACCGACTGCATAACTTTTTTCCGTTCACTCCCAACTTTCCTAACTACCCCAGGGCAAACATCGCACCTTTCTGAAAAAGAAATGCGCGATTCAACCAGAAGGCCAGACACGAGTACAAGCCGACGAATCCTGGGGAAGACCTAGGAGAGGGAGAGGAGGAAAAACGGGAGAGAAGGGATTCGATCGATGGAGAGGAGGATATACGGGAGACGCTGCGGGAGACGAGGACGTTGCCAGCCAGCTCTCCCGCTTCTCGGGGGAATCCCCCCGTCGCCCTGTTCTTTCCCGGCTGCCTACTTCCATCCAGTTCCCATGGCAACAGCATCCCTCCGACCCTAAAAAAAAAAAAGGGGGGGGGGGGGAGCGGCGCGCGGTTGAAGCGTGTATCCCCATAGCAACAGCGGCGCGGGAGGAGGGATACGACCGGTCGGGTCCGGCCGGCTCGAGCGATGAAGTCAGCACGAGCGATAGGAGTGCGCCCGTTATAATACAGCGAACATTAGCGGCATATAAAGAGCCTTTTATATGCGCGGTGGCAGCGATGCTGCGTTCGTGAACACCGCAGAAAAGTGTTCCGGCCGCCCGTTTTTGGCACCCAAGTTTGCCAAGCAAAGACTGTTTCGCGTAATGGACTTAAGGCACGTACGTGTGTGTGTGTGTGTGTGTGTGTGTGTGTGTGTGTGTGTGTGTGTGTGTGTGTGTGTGTGTGTGTGTGTGTGTGTGTGTGTGTGTGTGTGTGTGTGTGTGTGTGTGTGTGATGCCCTCAAATATAAGGAACACGCCACATGCGTCGACCTAATGCATGTAGCTTTCATGCGCATTCGGGGGCAAAATTAAATTATCGAACGTTCTGACTGCGTAGCAAAACGCGTGTCAGCTTGAGGGTCCTGTATATTTGCAGGCAATTCTAACTTGCATTTCCTTGGTTACCCGCTAAGTTGAGCGAGCTGCTTCCATTGCAAACAATGAAAGGCTGCCGGACGAGCTTCGCTCGTGGTCTGGAGGTCTTCCGCGATGCCTCTATAGTACACGAACCGTTTGATATGTGACCATTCCTTCCGAACCTATTTCTATTCCTTCCATAACCTATTTTTGGTTGTGATAATTTATGACACGCGGTGCATGGCTGAGTGGTCTCGTGCCGGCGAGAGCGAGGTCGAGGGTTCGCATCCCGCACGCGGCGGCTGCATTCCGATGGAAGCGGAAAGCAGGAAGGCACCGTTTACCGGGGATTCGGTGTGCACGTCAAAGAACCTCAGATGGTCAAAATCACTCCGCGGTCAAGAATATTCCGGAGTCCCCTCCCCTACGTCATCCCTCATGTAACCGACTGTGCCGCTTCAGAGCGTTAAACCCCATAATTTTTAATAGTGATTATGAGTGTTAATTCCCCATCGAAACGGGGCGCCGGCAACTTCCACCATACTCCCGCATACTATTTAAGATAGCGCGTTATGAATGACATAACATACGTTTTAACTTCAGCTCCTAGATGAGCATAATAAAACCTGTATTACGCCCTTCTGCGGCCACGAGCCAATTTTTTAATCGACGTCACTCTGCTCCCTCTTTCTCCTTACGCACAGCAATCGTTCGAACGCGTCAAAATTTCAGCTCGAGAAGCAGACGAGCACGGGAAAGCAGATCACACAAGATGCCCTCTCCTACACGTCCTTGTCTAGCTTTCGGCTTGAAATTTCAAACACGAGTACCTACGAACCTATTCAACTTGACCCTCCTTCCAAATGTCTCTCTGGACATAATGGGTCCGGTATGTTCTTGTCCTTACGCAACCAGCTCGAGCGTACAGATTCTCCTTTCTAATCTATTTCTTGCCATTCTTGTAAATCTCCATGGTCGGTTTCGTTGCCATCCTTTGCATCCAATTTACTATCTCTGTTTCTCCCACTTACTTCTTGATGACTCCTGGTTGTTCATTTACAACTTCAACCATTTACCCTGCACTTGTGGTTGCGAACTTTCTCGACCTCTTCCTCCATTCTGCGTCCACGCTATTCAGTGTCTCACCGCTATGATCGCCACCTCACGGTGGGCTCATAGGTGCCTGCCTCCTACTATGGCCTCGCCTCCGAGATTCGCGCGGGCCGGCAAAACCAACCGGACGCGGGCAAATCTCGGTGGCCATGCTCATCCGTCCCTATTCGGGAACCGTGCTCCAGGCTCCCACGACATGAGCTTCGACTGCCCGGAAACTATGCGCTCTGCCGCCTCGCTGGAAGCGCGCGCACGATCGACTCGATCCCGTTTCTTCCGCTTCCCCTCTGCTCCGTTGCTTCCGAGGAAGCGGGAAGCGCACGGGCTCTGTCGACTTCTTTCCTTTCGCCTTCTCCCGTCTCCTTAATCTTCGCCCTGTTCCCGTCCGGGGGTGACCCTTGCGCAAAAAGGCGCTTTCGCAACGCCGCCTCTCCCTCCCTCCGCTGTGCCCACTCGTGCGAGTAAGTGATTGGTTTCGAAACGAACGGTCGTCGAGAGGCCGGATCGAAGGGGCGAATTTTTTTCAGTTCCCCTCTGCCATAAAAAAAGTGAATCGAGAGTTTCGAATTCGAAACCGGCGAGTTGCACAAAGATATGTACAGTTTCCGCTCTCGACACCACGGACCGCTGGTTGTCCGCTAGCGCGTCGTCTGCTAGCGCGCCGACGTCGTCTGCTAGCGTACAGGTGCGCCAAAATGAAGGAACGTGCTCAAGCACGAGGCCATTTCAAGCGTCACTGGAATGCAGTCACAGGAAAACGAAAGGCTCGCGGTCGGAGCTGCGCACCCGAGTTAGCCCAGAGGGGCACTGAAGAGAAAGACAATCAGAGTTGTATTGGTAAATTATCCTTATTCAATACTTAAAAAAAGAGAAAAACAAGCTCAGCAGTTTAGTAGGCCAGAAAGCAGGTAAAGGCGAAAGACGGTAGCGACGACACACGATGTTTCGCGCAACAGCTCACGCCGTCACGTGACGTCATGAGTTTCAATGTCGTCTGCTCGGACCAAGTACAATTTTTTTTTATCGACAAAAGTGGTCGATGTCGTCCACATTTTGTCCGGGAATGCTGAACGCCGCAAGTTTCGATAACTTTTTACAACGCCACAACGATCCAACTACGACGAAATGGACTGAAACACGTGACGTCACACTGACGTACGTGCGCTGGACCGGGTTCTCGCACGACAAAAAAAAAAAAAAAAAGGAAAGAAAGAGAGTCCATTCTTTCTAAACTGATTTAGCGTTACCATTTAGCGTCCCATTAACAGTGGACCATATTGACCACGCATACGGGCCTACTCTATAGTTTCGGCTATTATTGGCTGCGTCATATATCATATGATCTCTATCATATACATACATCTATATCTACAAGCAAAGCGGCTCTGCGGAATCCCGCAAGGTGAGAAAGTACCGTGAAATTGAAAAATTGTGATCCACCCTTACATCAACTGGGTCACTTCGTGCTACTATTCGCGTGGATGACCATTTTCCCCTTTCATATATCTATCTTGTAGAAAACTAATAATGGAAAGGGGTGGGGGGCACAACTTTCCTATCCCAATTCGTATCTTGCTCGCGGTGCCGACGCTCCCCTCCCGTCGCACTGTCAGCATTCTTCGTCGTCGGACTCACTCTTCCGCAGTTTATTTGATTACACGACGCGCCGAGCACCCCCCCCCCCCCCTCCCCTTCCCGAGATAGGGGGCTGTCAAGAACAATCTCCGCCGCCACTCGATTGCAGAGCCGAGAGGCAAAGCCCTCCTGCGACAAAAGCGCGGTACGTCATGGACGAAAGAAAAGAAAGCCGACTACTTTCCGGTGCCTTTCTCTTCTTGTCGTATTCCCAATCTGCCACACGCACGCATTTACATTCGCGCGGTCTCGAAAAAATACCGCGAAGTACAGATCAAGGAGCTTTGTCGCGAAGTGGAGTTAATATATACAGAAAGCCCTACCGATTATGATGATTTCTAATGGCATCAATTAGTCACCTAGCCTGCTTGAGCTAATCAAGCTTTACTACGTCTATTGCAGCCTAGCATTTTGGGTATCTCAGTTTCCTCTCCATTAAAACCTCTATATCGTGCAATTACCTATGCCTGTTACAACACCGGCTCCATCTCTTGCCTGGGTTTCTTTCCGCCAATAATCTAAATGCGTCTTGCTTACCTCGACCTCCCAGCGCTTTTTGAGTAGCGCGCGAAATGTAGGGGGGAAAAAAATGGGGGACAGAGAAGAGTAAAGAGCACTCTTTGCTCTTCTCTGTCCTTTTTCCCTACATTTCGCGCGCTACGCAAAACCGCCGTTATGAATGAACCACGACCAACTCGCCCAAGCTACTAACCCTAATACGCTCCCAGCGCATCTGGAAGGTGGACGTTCCTTGCGGTTCAGGCCGGACGGATATCTCCGCATTACCTCCCAACGTGCTATTCGAAAATGTCCCCAGCAATTCCAACTTCATACAACAACGCAACGGGAACACACGTAGCGTTACGCATGTCTCCAGCTTTTCCTTTTCTTTCTTTTTTGTCCTAGCTCATCGTGCGCTACGTGTATGAAGTCGAAGTGCTGCAACTCGCCCAAACCGTTCCTACACTCGTGGCCAATTCGAACGCCTACAAAGTAAATCTTCCCAAGTCCGAACAACGCTGTCTGTGAGGTACAATGGCGCATGATTCGAATGCAAGTTGACGCCGGCGCGGAGCTCCTCTTTTCAAGTTTTCGTTCTCCGCCAGGCGGGGCAGGGTTGGCTCGGCTGTCGTCTGCGACCGCACCTGGATTCAGTCGAGCGGAACGGGCTGCTGCGCGCCTGCTGCCCTGCCCGCCTCACGTGGCCCATGAAAAACATGCACCCCCCCCCCCCCCCCTTCCACAAAGCAGGGAACCCCCAGAAAAAAAAAAAAGAGCATTTGCCGTTTACGAACATACGGGGAACCACTTGGAAGACGAGTTGGCCGTCTGTTCTTTTTCTGCTAACGTGAAAAGTGCTCGGTTGCATTCAGACGCCCATTCGTAAATGTCGTAAAAACTCTTCGGTTAGCTACGTCATACACTCTTTGAAATCTCTTAAAGGGGACGACACTAAGAACCGACATCAAATGCGTCTAGCGCGGTACTCTTTCAGAACTTGATTTTAGAAAACTTCGATTTGTTGTTCAGTTACCTTCGTTAATACCTGTTACGCTGCTGATAGTATTAGTTCTTTGTAACTTCTGTTGCGGGTCCCGGTTCAATGTGTGATTTTAGGACCCTCTCTCGCATAACATGTACTGCCCGTATGTTTCCATTTCTTGAAACAGACAAACACTTCCTGATTCGTGTACTACACCGATCGCTCCCAAAATGACTCATCGATCGCCGCGCCAGAGTTGTCTCTGGTAATTTGTTTTGTTGGAAACTGTACGGTCACGTGGGTTAAAACAAAAGAAAGCAGGAAAGATGGCGACACTGAAAAAGCGGCCCCATCGAGTCGAACTTCCGCGCGCGACCACGTGGCGAGATAACACCGCTCGCTGGGCCGTATAAACTACATACCCGGCCGCCCACTCCAACCAGTCGGCGACATCACGGCAAGGTCACCGCCTCTTCCCCTCCGACAAACGGTTCGTTATCGGAAAGCGTCCGGCATACACCGCCCACTCACCAACTCCATTCAGTGCAGGCAGAGCTATATGGGTCGTCCCAGCCCCACCAGAAAAAAAAGAGCAAAGGGTGAACCAGAAGGTGGGCTCCTCCATCGACCGCCATCTGATCGACCAAAGCTCGATGCTCGCTTAAAGGACAACCGACACGTCATTTACGACTTGTCATCTTAGCGTTAAATGAACGTCGAAACGCTGGGTCCGAACCCGAGATGAGATACTGGAATGCGTCAGAGTGCCCGAAATGGTCTACTGTATAGTATTTTGTATACGAACCAGTTTCGGGCATCGTCAAATCGTCATCGTCAAATTCCGCCATCCTGTGAGCTCCGACTGACTCACAGGGCTGCCACGGCATCGCTGATTGGCTTAAAATGCCGCCATTACGCAATTTGACAATATGACGGAACTTGAAGATGCCCAGAACAGCACTTTCGGTAGCAGTGCCCAGGAGGTCACGATATTACAATGGCTCGCTCGCACTCGCGATCGCCGCGGCAGCCAAGCGCGAACAAAGCGAAAAAGAAAGAACGCGCTCAGCAATGCTCGTTTATTATGTAACGAGCTCTAGTACGAGACATCACCTTTACTGCTGAAGAACGTCAGTAAATTTCGTTCTGTGTCATGGCGTCCCCATAACGTCGATGACGCCGGCTATGGCATTTCCATACCATCTTTAGAACCAAATGCCTCCCAATCTTGAATTGAATTCTGGGGTTTTACGTGCCAAAACAACGATTTCACGATGAGGCACGCCGTAGTGGGAGAGACTCCGGATGAATTTGGACCACGAGTGTGTCTTCAACGTGCCCCCAACGCACAGCGTTTTTTTGCATTTCGCCCCCATCGAAATGCAGCCGCCGGGGCCGGGATTCGATCCCGCGACCTCGTGTTTAGCAGAGCAACACCAGAGCCGCTAAGCCAACGCGGCGGGTTGCTTCCCAACTTTCGTACGCGCCAAACGTCATCTAGGTATTTACGTGCAAGAAAGTATGCGGTTCACTTTCCACAACTTTCGTAGCTTCCTCCGCACTGCACGTAACTGATGAGACGGAGTGTACCATACGGCCAGCACGAGAAGAGAGAGAGAACACGGCAACAGCCACACGCGCCGGAGAAGCACACGCGCCGGCCAATATCCAGGACGGGCTGCGGAATCGATCGGCGAGGAAGTGGAGGCGCGGAAGAAGGAACGAAGGGGACCACCACCAGCACGGCAACAGGGCCGAGGAGAAACGCTTACACTATAGCTGCACGTGGAGACAAGCGCGCCGGTTTCATAAACCAATTGCGCCACCAAGCCTGGTGCTAGGGGCCCCCCGTCGCGAAGTGGCCTTCTCGCATCAGCCTGCCCTGTAACGACACTACTCTTTTCGATGAGGGATAAATAGCGGAGCTCTGGACCCTGAGCGCGCGTGTGTCGGCATTCTTCGCGACGGCATTTGAGTTAAGTCCACAGCTGACAAAAAAAAAATGTAGAAATTTATTTTCGCGTCCCGACCGGGGACACCAAAACGTCCAAATGGCTGAAATACCGATACAGTTCCCGTCTCCGGGCCTGCCTAAGTAAGTGATGGGTATCCGCTGCTCATTTTTTTTTTTTTTTTCTAAAGCGAAGCCTTCCTTGCAAACCCTCCCGGGATTTCCTGACCGTGGCTGCTATCTCGCCGAATAGCAATCCGAAGCTCTACCCTATAGGCCACAATCGCACGTACATTCATAACTATCGTCGCCAACGCCAACTATATATAGCTCTCTGTGACGATCTCCGCGTGTGTCACATTGAGAGCGCATGCGCGCGGACCCGAGCAGATAGACAGCGACGGGGCTTCTGCATTTGGACAGCTTTTGTAACGTGTACAATGTCGTTCGGGAGAGGGCCTTCGGTATGACCTTGAACTGACATTGCAAAAAACACAGAAACTAACAACACAGGCTTCACCACTACTTACGCATTTAAACGAAGCTTAGCTGCATGTAGATTCCAACAAGGTGCGTTGGATCCGCCTCACTTCTTTTTTTCCGTCTCTTATTTAATTTACCGAAATCATTTCGACTGTAACCGAGCATTCCGAAGCCTACGATATCCCTTACACGGAAACAGCGCCCGAGTGTGAATTCAGAGAAACAAGAAGGCTCGTTCGAGAACCGCGAAGCGATCTCCCCGACAATCAATATCGTACTGCGGCGACCCACGGCACTTCGAGGCAGGCGTCGTTGTCCGTACAGCAGCCGCGAAGGCGAAGCACGGGACGATTCCCGTTTGACGATCGAATCGTCGCCTCGAGTGAAAGAACGCTCAGTGGGGGAAATGAACTCAACCATCGACCGCACTCGGAAACGCGCGAAACACCGTATACCGGTTGCTGTAACTCCCCAAATACAAGACATCGGGCAAGCGATTAACTTTTACTTTAAACCAATTACTTATTGCAGCAATGTATGCGGTGAACGATTATTAGAGTTCTTCGGGGGTGTAACTTGAAACACTGTGCCTGTGGAAATAAATGTAACGAGAAACATTCAACCTTGCATGTAAACGCTTCTTCATGTCTAGACAAACGTTATAACTCTTCCTTAGCAAATTAATACTTGTTCGTGTAAACAATGCTCCTACTCGTTGAGCAAATATATACGTGGTTGACCTACATATGTTTTTTTTTTCTCTCTATTGGACCAGGTACTTTCTCATAGGCTATTGGTCCAATTATTTCTGTACGCATTACCCGAACTCTTTAAATAAAGCAAATTTTTTGACTGATTGAGTGTGGTGACCATGGCCTCAAATCTCGGGGACTCGGCGAATTCTAAAATCGTTCAACGTGGCCTCAGATCTCGGCGGCGACAGTGGAGTTTTTTGCGAAAATTGTTAGAGGGAACTCAAGCGCTGCGGTCGCTTAGCCGCAACTGTAGTGTACTAGAATAATGTGGATTTGGCTGATTTTCTTGCTTGTGGTTTCAAATATTCCTGTGGCATTTACTTATTGCACATTACATTGGTCAATTTCCAAGCAATCATAGTTTTCCCAAGTACAGCAAGGCAATAGGCCTCTGCGCACATGCATAATTTCATGACGCACTATCGCGTTGAAAATTGTAAATTTGTAAAAGGTGTTTGAAGCCTCAAGTACGAAAATGAGGCAAATCCGTGTACTAACCATATCACCTCAACAGCCGCACGCTCATGCATAGATAAGCGCCAGAAGTTGCTTCTAATACTTCTTATTCGTGGAAGCTTGGTGCGACGCAGGTGACATGGTTGTGCGTTACGTGATTTCATCCGTACAAGAACCCACCAACACTTTATGACGGACTTTCATGCGAGTCAGCGCCCGCGTTCGTCGCTCGTGTACGTCATTTTCGCGCTGTGTTTTGCGAAGATGCTAGCGGTTGCACCCTGGTGTGGATTTTTCGCCTCAGCGCGCGGCGCGAAATGGAAGGCGCACGTGTTCGTCGTCGAGCGCCCGGCTCGTGTGACGAGAGACGACGGCTAGAAGCGGAGGAGAACAGAGAGGCGCGCGCACAGAGCTGCCTCCTCTTCTTCTTCTTCTTCGGCGAAACAATGGCCTCGCGAGGTCACTGCAGGTCAAGATCAAGACCTCCCCCACCCCGTCCGTCCTCTCGCCTCCGACGACCTCGCCCACACCCTTCCGCCATCACTCCCTCCTTTGCCTTGGCCCCTTCGTTGGTGCCTGCCCTTCGATCGCCGCCGCACATGAGCCGCCGCGAAACAACCGCCATGCAACTCGCGAGGGAAGCGAGCGCCTGGGGTGGTGGCGCCACCTGCCGGCGAACGACGACACTAGCGGCATCGTCGGAACATTCGGGTTCGTTAACGCTCCGGACAGCACGTTGTACCTGCCCGTATTGCCAACAATCGTGACGCAGAAGTTTTGTACACGATTCTTGATTTGTTTTCCGTTATCCTAACAGACAGTAGGTGCGTTAATTCACCGCTGCAGTACCCTAGGAAGTTTAAAATTGAAAACCTCCCAGGCAGTAACTGCGCCAAACAGGGCTGCAAGCACTTTTTGGTGCCTTTTGTTAATTTTTGGTACATGTGCCTCGTGGCAGTCCCCCCCCCCCCCCCCCCCCCCCAAGAATATATATATAGATGTGGTTTCTTAAGGTAGATCTGCCTGCCCAATGTACTTAGTGTGTGGCAGCACATGTACGTAAACGCGTTTCTGCACAATTGAAGTATTTATTATTATTATTATTATTATTATTATTATTATTATTATTAGTAGTAGTAGTAGTAGTAGTAGTAGTAGTAGTAGTAATGGACTCACGCTACTTCCGGAGAAAGTTATCCGCGAGTATGAAGGCTGTTGTAAGCAACAATCAATTTTTCGCAAGGGATCTCACCCACATCTCTAAATTGGCTGCCATGCAAAGCTTGGTATGTTATGTCCACGAAAACCAATCCACAGAATACATTCCTAGCTCACGTGCAGAGGGCACTCAGAATACAGTATATTCAGACTATTTGCTGTTACCTAGACGAAAGCAGGGTTAGTTCGAATGGATGCATTCCTCAAATCAGCACCTTCATCTGCGATGACTTCGAAGTACTCAGGCTATAACGAGCATGCTGCTGCTGTCATTGCACCATTTGTCACTATTAAACAATCTTGGCTTGTCTATTGTCTACTAAGCGAGCCCTACCACGAGCAATATGCAAGTCGCCTGCCCTGCAATGCTGCTTTTCCAACCGGAAGGTCTCGGTACGCAGACTACATTTCCGGTACACCAAGCGCGTTACCTTTTGGCGAGAAAGCGCTAGTTCGAAGGCTTTGCAAGAATTATTCTGAAATTTTCAAGTTTTCGGGATGTTCCCCCACATACGCCCAGTTATCTTCAGCGAAGCGCAATTCATTCAAAGCCCGCCACTTGCCGACCCACCTCACAACACATATCTTTACGCGACCACCCCACCCCTACCACGCTTGTCGTGCCAAGACTTACCAAAAAAACAAAAGGCTGGGCTTGCGTTCCGCTCGGGTACCAATTCACTTGAACCCATCAGAAAGCAAGCAGACGTTGGGTTCATGGGTACGAAAGCCATTTGCGTCCTTGAATCTAAATTCTCTTATTTTTGTAACAACCACAGAGATGCAACAAACGAGATCACAGCAACCATAGGGAAACAAAAATTAACTGTTTTCTGTGCAATTTATTACATAAAGGTTAGATTTACTATTGAGTTCGTGGTAATTACGCCGGCGGCAGTAGCAACACTCGTAGCTACATCTCGTGACACTTCCACGATTACTTTGCTGACGGCGCTTAACACCAGCGGCCAAGTAAAAAAGAAAAAAAAAAAAAAAAAAGAGGCGATGGTCAAATGTAATAACTGCTACGTGTTCTCACTGCTTAAACTCCGAGCCACAAGATGACGCCACAGCAGCAGCTCACGTTTCCGTTAATCCGTAGGGAATGTAGTTCTCGTTTGTCAATAAATTAGAAAACCATATAGTTCCGATGAAATGCTGTCCAAAGTCATGACGTCACGAGACAAGGTTGAGCGGGAATATGAATGCCACGTTGCCAACTGTTTTTTTTTTTTTTTTTTTTCGCGCGCGATAAGACAAGTTCTCAGGGTCCCAGAAGTGTAAATTACGTGTCTAGCTTCGCTTAGCGGTCTTCTTCAGCTTCCTTTTAACAGCCGAACAGCCGAGGCTGCAAAAAAAAAAAAAAAAGTTACGGCGGTAACCGCAAAGAAGCACCGGTGACTAAGCAAACGGTTCTCGCTTACGAAAGATTCTTCCAACGTTTTATACACTGGTGCTTCAGTGGTTTGTTTTCAAACGTCAACGGCATGCCGCCTCGCCAAGCGTACACACACACACTTTCGGGCGCGTCGGAAAAAAAACTCTCACTGCGCGCCAAGGCGTGCCTGCGAGCAAGCTTATTCGAGCAACGGGTTCAACAGCACCGAGTGTGTGTGTGTGCGTGTTTTCTCACGCTGCTGCTCTTCGGTGGCGTCTGGCACGTGCGAAAAGCAGAATGCACAAAACGACGCGAGCTGAGTCGAAAAAAATAAAAGAAAAAGAAAGATACGGAAAAGAAGCCCACAACACATGCGAAACACAGAGCGACAGGCACGAAGCCGCAGCAGCAGCAGTAGCATAGCTCATCATTATCATCATTAAGGCTGAGCTCTGAGGCTCTACTCGGGAGGCAGATGGACCCCTGTCGTCCGGATTAAGGAGGTAAAATAAGCACAAATGAGAACACACGCGGGCGCCGTTCAGAGCCTGCGCGCGACGCGGACACCCTGGCGCCATCTATCGGCGATCGGTGAAACTAAAACGCCGAACTGGCTGCCTCGTTTTCAGGGTTCCGCAGTCGTGTTTCTTATCCGTTTGCACGTCATTAACGTGAGCTTCTATTTTATATAGCTACGTGGCATTGCAACATAGTGCTATAAGTTCGTTTCTTACCGCGTAGTGCGAATTTAATTCCCATTCTTTTGAATTTAGTCGGCCACGATTTCGAAATGGCCGGACGGGCCAGCTTTCAGTAGCCAAATTTCGGTCACTCGAGCTCTCTAATTTATTTTTAAAATATCAAATCAAAGTGCCAACACCACCATCTGACCATGAGGCACGCCATTGTATGTGACTGCGGAGTAATGTTGACCACCTGGGATTCTCTAACGTGCGCCTAAATCCAAGTAAACGACTTGTAGTCGTTGCTGAAGGACTACCTGTTGGGCAAGTTGGTATGAATAACTGTTTAGGTAAACTGGCGCCATAAAAAGCAAAAAGAGAAGAGACGTAACCACACGCACGTGTGTGTGTGTGTTGTTTTACGCTAATTCATTTCAACCGTCCAACTGATGAGTCAATAAAGCACTTGCTTGCACGCATGCATATCGCACCACCTCATAATACTCAGCATCGAAACTTCCATGCAGAAGCATACGACGACGCAGTTCTATCTAGCGCAGCCTGGAACGGCTAAATATCGCATTTGTTCAGGCAGACATTTCCCGAACCGAAACCTCAAGCGCTCGCGTTTGCGTAGACTGCTGACCAACGCTTCCTGCATAATTTATCGCGGTTGACAAAAACGCACACGAGCTACAGCTTCCACGCAGAGAACCGCGTTTGACGAAACTATATAGACGCCTCGTGAAACTGCGCGACGCACCTAATATGCCCTGCGTGACTTTGCATTATTAATAAACCGTCGGTTGACTACCAGAAGTGCTGCTGAAGCAGACGACGCGGGATAAATTTAGGCCGCGCCGAGAGCTTTCATATATCGACAAAAAAATTAGTTCGTTACGTGGCTTCGATCAATACGAAAGGCGCGACAGCCGGGTCCTTGAACGAAGCAGCATATTTAAAGTTCCAAACCCAAAAATAGTAATACACCAGAAGCGAACGTCTTGCCGAACGAAGAATGTCGAAGAAAATGAAGGATCACTGCGTCGAAACGTTGAACTGCGCTAGAAATTTTTGCATACCGGCTCGAAAACTTGCGCAAGGACACGTAAGAGTGCGCTGACGAAACCCACGTGCGACAGATTTAGCGGGAGAACTTATAAAAGATTAGAGAGCGCGTTCCAAACGCGTAACGCAGAGCAGGTACCAGAAGTATATAAGCCTGCCATAAAGCAACATCTTAAATCAGTTCAGAACAGTCGCGTATTCTTGTCAAACCTTTATACTGCTTCGTTTTACGGGAAAAAGATTGATTACTACTGCAGAAACCGAAGGTCAAATCTAGAACTTCGCCTCCAGACTGTGTACGTTAGTGTCGTTACACAAGTCTTTTTTATTTATTTATTTATTTATTTTTAAAATTTAGTTCAGTATGCGACCTAGCTTTTCTTCGCCAATAGCCGATTAACTCGGGGCCCGCAATATATGCCGTAAAATTCAATGGCGTCATGCCAAGCTGGCGCGCAAACTACACGGCGACGTCGCCACTGGTCTTTAGTTCGTGCACCTTTCCCAGGTTCAACCTGCGAACATTAAAATTAGTAGAAACACTCACGGGCATGACAGGGAAAAGCGGGGGGGTGGTGGGGAGGGGGGGGGCAGCGTTCATTTTTGTTTGTCTGCCTTGAGCACACACCTTTTGTGGGATACATATGCAGTTTACATACGATTATTTACGTTTAGACGCAGCCCATCAGGCGCAGCAAGCTAGGCACAGCAGATACTTAGAAGTAATACGGTGCTCTTGTATCACAGACTGTTTCAGAGACTTTTGCTTTTGCCGATCTAGCCTGCTTCAGGCAGTCGAATAAACTTGATCGAAGCAAGTAGCTCTGCGTTCAATGTCTTGCACTGACACAAAACGGCGACGCAGGTGCCATCGAAGTTTCAGTATGCATTTTCTTTCTTCAATCTATCTCGCCCCTTCCTTCAACAATTTTCGCAAACTGAATCGATTTTTCGTAAAACTTGAAGCAACATTAGTAAAATTGTAGAACCAGTCAAATGTGAAATTCGTAAACCTCAGTCACATTCTAGAGGGCTGGCAGTTATGGCTATTGTGGGCGTCTTGGGCCACTTCAGGAACGGGATTTACAAATGCAACCTAACCTAACGTTCCTATTCAGTGTCGGTTAAGGTAAAGGTTTGGTCCTGGTTACAGCTGGCGCACTGTTGGAAGCGAAAATGAGGCGCGGAGGAGGCCTCGCCCAAAATGCGACGGCAGCAAGTTCCGCGCGCTTTTCCCCCGCTTTACATCAGAGATCTCGCAAGAACACCCCGGCCAAGACGCGC
The DNA here is from genome assembly GCF_013339745.2 of Dermacentor silvarum. Taxonomy (NCBI): domain Eukaryota; kingdom Metazoa; phylum Arthropoda; class Arachnida; order Ixodida; family Ixodidae; genus Dermacentor; species Dermacentor silvarum. The sequence continues at coordinate 16,791,731 of NC_051163.1, forward strand.
GACTCACCGCGCGCGCGCAATTTTTAGGTCAAAGCAACTACACAACCACGCACACCACTCCCGAAGCTCCGGCTAATTTTAAAAGCGCCCACCATAGCCGCTCCCTCCCTCCCCCCTGCCAGCGCCGAGATACCACGCGCCAACCAGTCTCGGCTGCACCCAAGATGACAGGTCCAGCCGCCCGCATACGATACCGAACGACGACGAGGCGGCAACGCAAGGTGGGGTCAAGAACCGGTAATTTCCCGGGGGACAACATCCTGCCCGCCGCACATTCTTGCTTTCTTCCTTTTCTGCAGCACGAAGGTGAAAGAACTGCGCAAACAAACGCGCGCAAAGGCCCTGCGCTCGTTTCAAGAACGCCTAGGTTGCAGCGAGACGAAGAGACGCGAACACTGCGGGGCGTTCGATCGCATACGCCAGGTGTGAAGTTTTTCACGCGCTACCAGAGGGTTCACAGGAAGACGGGTCGAAAAAAGAATGCCTCAGCCACGGCCGCTCGATGAAAACGCACAGCGTTGGATTGGGAAAGCTTTTCACGACATGCCTCTCCGAACCTTCACCTCTACGCGTCAGCACTGTCCTGCCCAGTTGGGGGTCGGAGAAGCTAAGCCCCTCCATAGACGTTTTCGAGCAAAAGCGGCGGTGGCGCGTGGACGGTGGGACTTTAGGAGACGAAGTCAAGTTGTCGCCTTGCCATGTCGCATTGTCGAAGCGTTGGTTTCACGCATGGCCTTCGAGATCCGGCAGCGCGTGAACAGCGCACGTTGACAGATCTCGGAGGCCATTCTTGATCGAACACTGTTCATCGTTTTTCAAGCGCTACGCGTTTCGAACGAAAAGAAAACCGCCGACGCACTAATCGACGAGTTGTTTCGAAGCTGTTCATATGCCAGATCAAGGTATCTGGTAGCAAATTTCTATTTGTAATTTGTATCTGGTAGCAAATTTGTAGAGAGCTACACGGAGTAATGATATTATCACACAACGGTAAGAGCCGTGTGGAGACCGCTTTCAAGATACGGTGCGCACTACAGCCCACAGCCGCGCAAAGTACAAGTACGCAGTTGGTGGATGGATGGATGAGGCTGAACCCTTTAAATCGGGCGGTGGCATACGCCCCCTAGCCGTGACTATTAACATATTTTGTACTTTGTGGTGCGTGAAATTTCACCCCTGGGCCTTGATTTTAGCCACCAATCAGATAACCTGCGTTTGGTTATTTCTACCCGCTTAAAGTCTATTTTGCCTGCACTGTCCCTAAACCCCAACGCTTTGCAAAAATCAGCCCCGTCGCTTTGCACTGTAGGGTTAGGCCCTTTACAGAAAAGTATGAGGTGTTCAGCCGTTTCCTCTTCCTCTCCACACGCACCGCACAACCTTGGTACTTGACTCGGTACATCTTAGTCCGCAATACTCCCGTCCTGGCTTCAAACAACTGGCAGAGTAGAAGCAGCGCACCCTTTCTTCCGCGCTGCCTTCCGGCGTTCCTCCTTTCGCGTGGGAGATTGAGTCGCCAGTTCCCCTTGCGCCCGGTCGCAAGATACGCATTTGGTGCCGCAGCTAAACGGTGCCTCCCTCCCACCACCCCACCGCCATTTGCACGACGGAAGACACCGCGTTTGCTCTCCGCCGTGCGTTCGCTCTCCGTGAAAGCGCGCGTCCCTCGCGCGCTTTTCACTCGCACATAGGCGCGCGGCGACAATTTTATCGCCGTTGGACTCTATACGGAACCTCACGGCGACGACGACGGCAGAAATGCGCTTGGAGTGACCATATAATTGCTATCGCAATAAAAATGCATCTGTTAATAGTCAACTCTTCGTCCTAAATGTTCTTTCATGTCGTGTCTGGTCTTTCATGTCCCGTTTTTCTCAGGCTGTTTTTTTGCCATGAAGTCGTACAAACAAGCTCAGGGTCAGACCCCAACGACCGGCTTTTCGGCCCGACAAGTCGACTCGATACGCTTTTGTGCGGTTCATAAACAACCTACCAGTAAGAGACGGCTAAGAGATCGCTGGCTCAAAGGCAGAGAAAACATGCAAGAAATCAAACTTCCCATTTTTAACGATGTTGCGGGAGAGTACTTAAACTTTTAAAAATCCGTGTACCATGCATTCGGTGCACGTTATGGAACACCAGGTGGTCAAAATTAACCCGGAGTCTCTCATTACGGCATGCCTCGTAATCAGAACGTGGTTTTGGCAAGTCAAGCTCCACAAATAACTATATATATATATATATATATATATATATATATATATATATATATATATAAATCAACAGAAAGGCAAGCAGGACGAGCTTAGTGATATGTGCCGCCATTCCGTTTCAAAGGCGGATGACGATATCGTCACCAACCTGAAGATTCACCACAGGAGTGATCGCCGCCGATTCAGTCGCCCGAGTTTCGCCCCAGCTACTTGTCATCAAACTCCGTTTAAACATGCGGCGCAGTCAGGTTCACCACTCCAGAAATTGGAAACCCATGGGGGGCAAGCAATTTACGTACACGTGCCAAAGACGTCCTCCTTTCTCGCGTATATCCTCCCAGGCAACACGGCGGGTAATTACGGCTTCGCCATCGGGAACGCCGTGCCCGTCTTATATAGGAGGGGAGGGAGCTCATTCCGAGGTCCACGTGCGATGGAATCATCAACACTACAAACCAAACCGACGATAAAATGCGTACAGACCGATAACCGAGCTCCCTAGTTTCAAATAAACGTTCGCAAATGTAACGAGAGCCAAGTGAACGGTACAACGCCATCAATATTTGTTTTTCTTACACTTTCCAAAGTTAAAGGCACAATGGCAGTACCGCTGCCAGTGAACACGATGCTGCAAACGCGGTTTTAGGTTCCCTGCATCTCTTTATTGCATTAGTTGCTCATCTGTCTGCGCGTTCATTGCACGATCTTCGCTTATTCCAGCATTTATGCTTACATCTATGTTTCTTCGCTTTCTAAGGCTACACACTAAATGCTCACTGTCAATCGCCCCACGTGACGCATAGTAGAGTGGCTTGTAGTAAAATAACAACACCCAGTTGTTCCGATCGTCAAAGGCGCAAGTAAGCCTAGGGTGAGATGACATGGCACAGAAATAAAAAAAGTGGGAAGCGAGAAAGAACAAATGCAGTTACTACAATTAGAGTGTACTAGATTCTAGTTCACTCTACTACAATGCTGTCATGCGCACACTTGGGGCTATTACGGATAAAATAGAACAACGAAATTCAGCTAAACACGACTTGTCAGAGACGGAAGGTATTCCAATATATTTGTTGTGGACAACATACACCGCTGTCGCAATTACAAAAATTAACAGCAACGTTTTAAACATAATTCATGTTACCGAAGCGCAATGTACTGAAAAGTCTCTACGTCGTTTTGTACATCGATGAGCGAGCGCCATCTTCGCACAAAAGGCTGAGGCGCGGCGCAGCCTCCGCAATCCAAGCATAACAATAGTCGCGGCAGCGTCCATCTCGGGGGCAATACTAATAATTTACCAGGTGCGGCAACAGATGGCAGTACTAAAACGTCTCTACGTCATTTTGTCCATAGGTGAGCGAGCGCCATCTTCGCACAAAAGGCTGAGGCGCGGCGCAGCCTCTGCAATTCAAGCACAACAAAAGTCGAGGCTGCGTCAATCTCGGGGGCAATACTAATAATTGACCAGCTGCTGCCGCATGCAACAGATGGCAGTACCATCGCAAATGCCCACCGGCGCCCTCTGTCGCACTTCATGACACTCGCTTGGTGGATAATTCCGATTTTATCCAAGAGGAGCCGCGCGCGTCGCTCACTTTCAAGACAACGCTACTTTCTAGCCACCATAACAACGGGACAACACAGCGTCCAACGCATATAACGCCTGTTTTGCTCAGGTTGCGTTTAATGCAAAGACGCGATTTCGATTAACCATTATAAGCGTCGACGGCACAGCTGAAAAATGACAATGTTTAAATAAATAAATTTAATTTAGAAGTAACTAACATCAACAAAAATTCCCAACTTTTCTTTCTCCGCGTTTTATGACAATGTACCTTACAATTTATTCCTTTTTTATTTATTGTCCTCTGTTTTGATGCATCACTCCTACAAAGTAAACTAAAGTGCCCAACACATTAGGGAGACAAACCCTTTCCATAAGAGTAACGTCTCTGTTGTCTTGCGCACGCGATCTACACTTGTTTACATTTGGGGCCAGGCGCCCTTGTACTGCAACATTACACCGCTGTATTATTCTTTGAAATCCACAGGCCTCGAAATTTAATTAAAATCAAGTGTAATTAACTGCACCCACATCCAAGGACGGCTTGACTGTTGCACAGAAGGTTAGATAAGTGGTTTCACTTCAGCTCAAACGTTTGTTTACTAACTGCCAATGAAGAAATTTGGCGAGAGAAATGTTATTCGATGGAGTTTCTTGCGTCATTTAACTACACCCATCATCGGGCAGACGAAAGCCGCGCTACGCAGCTTCAAATGATAACAACAGTCACAAAATCGAGGCGAGAGAGCGACCCAATTGCGCCCAACGGAAGCCCATCACAAGCATCCTCATCAACACTTCAGTGGCCCCACTCTCCCTCTCGCCCTCTTGCCAGTAAATGAAGCGACGCGATACAAGGCCGAGCTTATTGAAAGGGCCCGATCACCACCGTGGATTGGAGGCTATGGTCCGACAGACACCGAACTTCGCGCAAGGACTTCGATACCCCGCGCGCTACGCGCGTTGAACCCAATACACGGCTCGTGCACATTAAATGTTCAAATTACAGTTGAATAAAGAAAAGAAAAAAATCACCCGTTGGGTACAGAAAACTGGCTTCATGTCAAACAGAAGAGCCACGATATACGCATAATACGCGCGGCAGAGCTAAATGAAAGCGCAATCGCTGGAAGTCGGTGAAAGCACCCAGTAAGGGGTCATTGACACCAGGAAAGTATTAACAGTGGTAGCTGCGGTTGCTACGAAAAGAGACAAACACACGGCAAACTCTCACTACCGTGTATTTCCTCTTTTCTAAAGAACCACTACTTCTACTACTTCTCTGGTGTCAATGACCCCTGCAGTGGCGTTAGACAACGTGCGACAAGCCTCGAAAGAGAACGCACGCGTAGTGGGTGCCTGACCAGGCATTTGAAAGTGCAACAATGAACCACTTTGGACCAATTCAAAGAGATCACGCCACCGCGCTAGCGGAGGAAGCGTGCCGTTCTTCTAGCCAAGGCTTGGCTTTCGCGATGGATAAACTTCCACAATCAAATTTGACATCAGCGAGAAAACAAGACGCGCCCGACGCGCGCGCGGCAAGCAACAAGTAGGCGTCGAAGCGAACGAACAAAGGACGCGGGACAAAGCGACGCCCACAAATCTGACGCGAAAAAACAATTTTACGCTTTGTCGGCAGTGAGGTCAGAGGTCTGTCTTGCACAAAAAAAAAAAAAAAAAATGCCGGCGCCGGCTAAAATAATGCGACCGAGAGGACCACGCCGAGCTAGTCACTAACAGCTTGTGCAACAAAGGGAACAAGCTGGAGGCGTCGGCTCTACGTCCCATAAAGTA